>NC_029777.3:90661365-90663540 GCF_000817695.3 Arachis duranensis
TCCATGATGAATTATAGGTGTTTCCATAAGGTTCACCCATGTAATTTACCTCTGCTATTGCAGGGTTCTCAAGATCATAAGCTTCTTCAGAAGCTGCCTCTTTAGTATTGTTGGATGCATTTTGCCATCCATTCAGACTTTGAGAAATCATGTTGACTTGCTGAGTCAACACTTTGTTCTGAGCTAATATGGCATTCAGAGCATCAATTTCAAGAACTCCCCTCCTCTGAGGCGTCCCATTATTCACGGAATTCCTCTCAGAAGTGTACATAAATTGGTTATTTGCAACCATGTGAATAAGTTCTTGAGCTTCTGCAGGCGTTTTCTTTAGGTGAATGGATCCACCTGCAGAATGGTCCAATGACATTTTGGAAAACTCAAATAGACCATAATAGAATATATCTAATATGGTCTATTCTGAAAACATGTCAGAAGGGCACTTTTTGGTCATCTGCTTGTATCTTTCCCAAGCTTCATAGAGGGATTCACCATCTTTTTGCTTGAAGGTCTGAACATCCACTATAAGCTTGCTCAACTTTTGAGGAGGAAAGAATTTATCCAAGAAGGCCGTGACCAGCTTATCCCAGGAGTTCAGGTTATCTTTAGGTTGTGAGTCCAACCATGTTCTAGCTTTATCTCTTACAGCAAAAGGGAAAAGCATGAGCCTGTAGACTTCATGATCTACTCCATTTGTCTTAACAGTCTCACAAATCTGTAAGAACTCAGTTAAAAACTGATAAGGATCTTCAGATGGAAGTCCATGAAACTTGCAGTTCTGTTGCATCAAAGCAACTAATTGAGGTTTCAGCTCAAAATTGTTTGCTCCAATGACAGGAATTGAGATGCTTCTTCCATTAAACTTGGACGTTGGTTTAGTAAAATCACCAAGCATCCTCTTTGCATTATTGTTGTTGAGTTCGGCTGCCATCTCTCTCTCTCTTATTCGAAATTTCAGAAAGGTTGCCTCTGGATTGTTTAGCTTCTCTTAGTTTCCTCTTCAGAGTCCTTTCAGGTTCTGGATTAGCTTCAACAAAGATGTCTTTTTCCTTATTCCTGCTCATATGAAAGAGAAGAGAAAAAGAAAAAGGAAGAGGAATCCTCTATATCTGGACAAAGAGGATCCTTATTATTAGTAGAAGAAGAAAGGAATAAGAGTGGAGAAGAACCCAAACACAAGGGTGAGGATAGAGGCAGTGATTGGAGATGAAGAGAGGTGAAGAGAAGTGTTAGTAAATAAATAAATAAATAGAAGAAGAGAAGAGAGGGAGAATTCGAAAATAATTTTGAAAAAGTAGTTAATGATTTTCGAAAATTAAAGATAAGATATAATTAAAATTAAAATTTAAAACAATTAAAAAGAATTTTTGAAAAAGAGATGAGATATTTTCGAAAATTAGAGAGGGAAAAGTAGTTAAGTGGTTTTGAAAAAGATAAGAAACAAACAAAAAGTCAAAAAGTTAGTTGAAAAAGATATTAAAATCAAAATTTAAAAAGATAAGAAGATAGGAGTTTAGATAAGATATTTTGAAATCAAATTTTTGAAAAAAATAAAATTTTGAAAAAGATATGATAAAAAGATAAGATAAGAAGATAGGATAAAAAGATAGGATTGAAAAAGATTTAATTTTTAAAATTAAAATTAATTACTTAACTAATCAAGAAACTAAAAGATATGGTTCTAGAATTTAAAGATTGAACCTTTCTTAACAAGAAAGTAACAAACTTCAAATTTTTGAATCAATCATATTAATTGTTAGCATAATTTCAAAAATTAAGATAAAATTAAGAAAAAGATTTTTTTTGAAAAACATTTTAAAGAATTTTCAAAAATTAATAAGAAAAATGAAAAAGATTTAATTTTTGAAAAAGTTTTAAAAAGATAAGATTTTTTTTAAAATTGAAAATTTGACTTGACTTGTAAGAAACAACTAATTTTAAAAATTTTTGACCAAGTCAACTCAAATTTTCGAAAATTTGGAGAGAAATAACGAAAAGATATTTTTTTATTTTTAAATTTTTAATGATGAGAGAGAAAAACACAATTATGACCCAAAACATGAAAATTTTGGATCAAAACCAATTATGCATGCAAGAACACTATGAATGTTAAGATGAACACCAAGAACACTTTGAAGATCATGATGAACATCAAGAACATATTTTTGAAAAATTTTT
>NC_029777.3:90663624-90702957 GCF_000817695.3 Arachis duranensis
AATGCATATGAAAAACAACATACAACACAAAACAAGAAAACATCAAGATCAAACAAGAAGACTTGTCAAGAACAAGTTGAAGATCATGAAGAACACCATGAATGCATGAATTTTCGAAAAATGCAAGAAAAATTTTTAAAGCAAGCAATTGACACCAAACATAAAAATTGACTCAAGACTCAAACAAGAAACACAAAATATTTTTTATTTTTATGATTTTATGATTTTTTTGTATTTTTTATTTTTTTTCGAAATTATATTTTTGAAAAACGAAAATAAAGAAAAAATTTTTGAAAGATTTTTGAAAACTTTTTTTTTGAAAGGAAAATAAAAAGAAAATTACCTAATCTGAGCAACAAGATGAACCGTCAGTTGTCCATACTCGAACAATCCCCGGCAACGGCACCAAAAACTTGGTGTTGTTGCCGGATCAAAAAAATTTGGCGCTGTTGTTGCACGTAATTGTAATTCAAACAATCCCCGGCAACGGCGCCAAAAACTTGGTGGACGAAATTGTGATCATCAACAATGGCTCCAAAGGCTTGGTGCTCTCAAACGTGAATCACACTTTGTCACAACTCCGCACAACTAACCAGCAAGTGTAGTGGGTCGTCCAAGTAATACCTTATGTGAGTAAGGGTCGATCCCACAGAGATTGTTAGTATGAAGCAAGCTATGGTCATCTTGTAAATCCCAGTCAGGCGGATTTAACTGGATTAAGAGATTATTGGTTTAAATAAAGATAATAAAATAAACAGAAAATAAAGATAAAGTTACTCATGTAATTCAATGGTGGGAATTTAAGATAGGTTTATGGAGGTGCTGTGTTTCTTCTGAATCTCTGCTTTCCTACTTCTTCCTTCTAGTTTTTCGTCACTCCTTTCTATGGCAAGCTGTATGTAGGGCATCACCGTTGTCAATGGCTACATCCCATCCTCTCAGTGAAAATGGTCCAAATGCTTTGTCACAGCACGGCTAATCATCTGTCGATTCTCAATCAGGTTGGAATAGAATCCAGTGATTCTTTTGCGTCTGTCACTAACGCCCAGCATTCAGGAGTTTGAAGCTCGTCACAGTCATTCAATCCTGGAATCCTACTCGGAATACCACAGACAAGGTTAGACTTTTCGGATTCCCATGAATGCCGCCATCAATTCTAGCTTATACCACGAAGATTCTGATCAAGGAATCCAAGAGATATGCGCCCGGTCTAAGGTAGAACGGAAGTGGTTGTCAGTCACGCGCGTTCATAGGTGAGAATGATGATGAGTGTCACGGATCATCACATTCATCAAGTTGAAGTGCAACAAATATCTTAGAACAGGAATAAATCGAATTGGATAGAAAATAGTAGTAATTGCATTAAAACTTGAGGTACAACAGAGCTCCACACCCTTAATCTATGGTGTGTAGAAACTCCACCGTTGAAAATACATAAGTGAAAGGTCCAGGTATGGCCGAATGGCCAGCCCCTAGATCTAAGAACTAAACATCGAAAGATTACAATCAAAGACATCTAATAAACTAGTAAAAAGTTCTATTTATACTAAACTAGCTACTAGGGTTTACAGAGGTAAGTAATTGATGCATAAATTCACTTTCGGGGCCCACTTGGTGTGTGCTTGGGCTGAGCTTCATCTATCCGCGAGATGAGGCTTCTCTTGGAGTTGAACGCCAAGTTGTAACGTGTTTTGGGCGTTCAACTCTGATTCGTGACGTGTTTCTGGCGTTTGACTCCAGAATGCAGCATGGAACTGGCGTTGAGCGCCAGTTTACGTCATCAAATCTCGAATAAAGTATGGACTATTATATATTGCTGGAAATCTCTGGAAGTCTACTTTCCAACGCCATTGAGAATGCACCATTTGGAGTTATGTTGCTCCAGAAAATCCATTTTGAGTACAGGGAGGTCAGATTCCAACAGCATCGGTAGTCCTTTGTCAGCCTCTTATCAGAGTTTTGCTCAGGTCCCTCAATTTCAGCCAGAAAATACCTGAAATCACAGAAAAACATACAAACTCATAGTAAAGTCTAGAAATGTAAATTTAGCATAAAAACTAATGAAAACATCTCTAAAAGTAACTAGATCATACTAAAAACTACCTAAAAACAATGCCAAAAAGCGTATAAATTATCCGCTCATCATTAAGGCTAATGGTGATTTGCAGATATAAAAGATTCATTAGGTGTCAAGTTACACACACACACATGTATGTGTGTGTGATGATTAAGGTGCATGTGTCCTTATGGTAGTATTTGTTTTTGAAGACAGGACACAGAGACATGGACAATAAATATTTAGAACGTGTTTGGAGGTAGAGACATGGACACGGAACACATTGTCTCTAGGACACTATTTTTTATTTTTGTGTCCACTCTTCTACGAAGGACTATGATGGACACGGAATTTGAAGAGGTGGACACGAATTTTTTATCAAAATTTTTTCCCTTTCTATCCATATATATTTTTATTATTCTACTATTATTTCTTGTTATTTTTCCTAATTTTAGCTTCTTTTCTACATTGTAGTTCTTCTTTCTCTACGTTCTTTGTTTTAGATACTCTCTTTTTTTTTGGTAGAATTTCTTGCTTGACTGGATAATTAATTTATTCATTTTTATCGTTCATTCTCTTCTCTATGGCATGTTGTATTAATGGAGACTTAATTCACTTTTTTACTTTATTTATTCTTAATTTTGTTATTTTAATACCATTTTTATCTTATTGATTCATAAACCAATTCTTCTTGTAATTTTTTGTACTTCTACGTAATCTTATTTTTTATTAAATTAATTTGTACCTGATGTAAAAAATTTGGAATGACATGGCTATTTTAGTCATTTCGCATAATATCTGAGTTTTGTCCATGTCTATCCAAACATAATACAGGACATTACATTAGTGTCTTGTCCATCGTATCCAAACACAATACATGAAAAATAATTTTTAATGTCTCTGTCCTATTGTCTCCATCTTAGTGTCATGTCCTGTCTTGTCTTAAAAAACAAACGCAGCCTATATATATGCAGCCATGTAAATATCTACGTTTAACTTTTCTTTAAACTTTAATAATAATAATAATAATAATAATAATAATAATAATAATAATAATAATAAATAATTTAAATTTTGTCTAATCAAAATAAGTTTTGATAAATAATTTAAATTCTCAATAAAATATAATAATTTGTAAATAGTCAATTATTTAATTTTTAAAAATTTGGGGTCTTACATCCTACCCCACTTATAAAAATTTCTGTCCTAAAAAATTGATATAAGATGAAAGAAGTTCAAACTAACTTTACCTTCGAACACAGTAGGAAAAAATATAAAATATTTTGACATATATAAGATGTAACATATAAGGAAGAAGCTTTAAGGTCTCAACATATAAATATACTTATACAGTTTTCAAATTCAGGATATTCTTATGACTTAAAAATATAGGAAAAAAATCTGGCGCAAAGCGAAAGACACAAGATAGGCTCGATGCAGAAAGGTTACAAGGCTGGTATTAGAATGATGGGTATATCGTTTGCACACTGAACTCATACCAACTTTAGAGTTTCAGCTGCCTAAACTTCAACATGACGTAACTTTACCATTCCCAACCATACCATATTAAATAGATTCTCCGCAAATTCTCAACCTCATCAAACACTCCGCAACTTACTAACAGGCATAAGTCTTAACATCAACAAAACTCCTTCGCAAGAATAAAGCTCCTCAACATCCTGTGACATCACACACTTACAAACTCCACCTTCCGCATCCGCACAACGTATCCTAAAGAACTAACATATCGCTTGCCATATCTAACGATTGCACGTGTCACCAAAACAAGTCTCAAGTCACTCAAAAGGATACAAGACCTTAGAGAAAGGACAAGCAATAAGGAAAATGTTCACCAAGATTTCTACATTTCTCTTTGATGAATCAACGAGTCTAAAGTTACATCAAAGAATACATGAGCCAACAAAAGGAGTTTAAATAGCACAAGGTAGATATCCAAGGAATCGCATGTTACTCTAAAACAAGCTTGAGTTACCTAAAAGGATATCAAACTTAGGAAGAGAAGAACAAAATTTATGGACGAAGTTCATAGGAATTCAAGAGAATGTTTAAGAACACTATCAGGCAGAGAATCATTCAGAATGTAAGGTTCGAAATAAGAACTTCAAAAGGACCAAATTCAATCGAAATGAGATATACATAAGATGCAAGACATGAAGCAAAAGAACCAAACCGCATCTTAAGAAAAGCAGATATTTTAGGGAATTCAAGTAAACGTATGCAGTTACGATCAAATGAAAATAGCATATGAACAAGGAAATTGGGGAATAATTAGTTCACTATTTTCAAGAAAGAAATCCCAAACAAAACTTCAAGATAAACCATAGAAGAACAAGATACGTGACCGAGCAACTCCGAAATGCAACTTCTAACGTTCCCAAAACCCGTAATTCGCATCACCTATTAATTCTATTTCATCTATGATAATCCACTAGTGTTCCTGTATACACAAATCATCAGTATTAAGTTGTCCAGATCTAATACAATGAGAAATACAATGGTTGACTAACAACATTAATCAATAGACAGTCATGCATATAAAACTCAAACTCTTGTCATTAAGACAAGTCCTACCGCATGACAGAAACTCAGAGTATGCAGTGAAGCATAGTCAGTCCATTCCCAAGGCTCTAACAGGAACGAACTGCTTTGATACCATAATGTAATGCCCTAACTTTTAGCACGTCATGATCGTGCCAAAAGTAAGGCATTACAAACCTGTTTTCCTTATTAACTATATAATATTGAGCCTTTAGTTCAATATCGCGTTTCAGTTTTTGAGAAAATTTCAGAAAATTAATTTTAGTAATTAAAATCACATAACAAAAGATCTTCAAATAATAATAATCACATAATTATTATTAATAATAGATGCTATACAATTAAATTCAATATAAAACTCAAATACAATACTTATCCCTCTGGATAAAATAAAAATCTTGAGAAAACAAGGACGAGGGAACTCTATAAAAACAACAGGAATCACAAATAAATCTACTAATCGTCTGCAGCTTCTTACTGAATCTCCGAATCTGTGTCACTGAAAGGGTGGAAGATTTGGGGTGAGAACAAACCACACGTTCTCAGTAGGGAATGGGAATGCCGTAAAAGTAATAATAAAGTGCAAATAATTAACTTTACTCAATAAAAATATATTTTTTTCAAACCGTTTGAAAATACTCTTGGTTCTACTTTGGATAACTAATTACCTCCTTTTAAAATCTCTTAACTCAAAACAAATCTTAAATATAAAAGTAGTCACATTTTCTGTCCCTCAACCACATAGTTAATCCTCAGTCAAATGTCAATTCGTAACCACTTTAATACATTCACAAACAAATAGTATAAGCAAGTGATTCAATTCAATGTACAAACAAGTCACAACAAGACAAACAGTACAATCACAAAGAAATAAGACAAGCAAGCGCAATCAAATGCAAATGTGCAAACAATATGATGCATGTCTATCCCTAACGCAGGCCATGAGCTCATGTGTCGGTTGCCTACCCACTCCCGACATTACCCGCGCACAAGTCCCAGATATGGCTTTCCAGATGCATACAGTGTGCTTATAAGTCGTACGGCTAGGCCGCATACAGTGTGACTTTAAGTCGTATGGCTAGGCCGCATACAGTGTGACTTTCCAAATCAATAAGCGTACATCTGGAAAACAGTTCTCAGTGTGTGGGCATCTCCACTTTACATTTGGCATTAAGGCCCAAACAATGTCACATATACTCTCCTGTGGTAGACAATCTCTTTAAGTTAATATATTCTTTAAATCCTTATTCTCTGCTCTCCTGTGGCTGAGATTCCTTTTCTTAAAAAACCAAGTTCAAAACAATACTTAAAACAAAATTTCTCCTTACAAAATTGGATTTAAAACATTATGCTTTTCTTAATAAATCGAGTTTTAAAAAAATAGAGTACCCTTTTCTCAACTAAATAAATCTTAAATAATTTAATTTTCCAAAACCAAATCTTTTAAAATAACTTTTCAAATAAAATATCAGATTTTATAAAATTTCGACAGCATTTTCTCTAAAATTCAGACTAAACCACCTTTTCGGATTTTCTATTCCTCAACAATTCACCAGCCTTTTTCTCAACAATTCTCAAATCAGTGAAATTCTTAATAATCAGAAAACAGTCACAAATAAACCGTCATCACAATAAATCCAGACCGAACACAAGCCTAAATCAATTCAACGCTCAACACAATATCATCCGATCAAATTAACATATCCAGTAACCAATAATTTCTCAAACAAGCTTGTAACAATATCCACTATCATTAAGTAAATCTCAATTCCACAACAATCACATTTTCACAACCTCAATCCAAGCTTAATTCCACCAATTAATCTCTCATAACAATCAAATTAGTCACATTCACAGCAATAATCCATACTCAATCACATTACTTTTATTAATATATATATTTGTAATTATCCAATTAACTTTGTAAGTATTCTAAATTAAAAATGTTTAACTTTAAAAAAATAAATTCCCTACCTTCGTACGAAATCAAAGTCAACGAAGATTTTGAAAAAATTTTTTGACCGAGCTGCTGAAGAGAAAAAACGTTAGAAATTGTCTGTGCTTTTTATAAATCCAATTGGCCGAACTCAAGAGGAAGGAGAGCTACGTTACCGTTAATTTTTACCGAACAAAAATAACGTCAACGTATAGAAGAGAACGATACAAACACTTTTACTGAATTATATTTTTTATTGGAGTTACAGATCTCAAGAAATTAGAATCGGAAACTTACGGTTTCCATGGAAGCATCACATTCTCTCTCGGCCTTTCTTTTTCTTTTCTAAGGGTTTATGTTCGGTGTAGAATGAAAGAAAATGAAGATAGTTAAGGCTACTGGTAATTTGTGGATATAAAAGATTCATTAGGTGTCAAGTTACACATATATATATATTCATGCATCTAATCCACGTTTCCTTCTTTTTCTTTTGCCTTTTGGTTTTCGGTAAAGTAAAGAAAATGAAATGGAATTATATGATGACTAAGGTGCATGTGTCCTTATATATATGCAGCCATGTAAATATCTACGTTTAACTTTTTTTTTTAAACTTTAATAATAATAATAAATATCTACTGCTAAATATTGATATCCTAGTAGATTCCAACTCGCGATATCAATTCTTGTCGTTCATGAATGCATACTCGGGATATAACCAAATTCTGATGTTCAAGCCGGATCAAGAAAAAACATCTTTCATCACGCCTAGAGCAAATTATTGCTTGTGGTTATGCCTTTTGGGCTAAAAAATGCAGGAGTCACATATCAAAGGCTGATTAATAAGGTGTTTGCACCTCATCTTGGGAATCTAATGGAAGTATATGTAGACGACATGTTAGTAAAAATCAAGGATGATGCCGACTTCTTGACTGACCTCTCGCAAGTCTTCGACACCATAAGGACGCACGGAATGAGATTGAATCCCGCAAAGTGCACCTTCGTGGTGGAGGCTGGAAAATGTTTGGGGTTTATACTAACACAAAGGGGGATTGAAGCTAACCCTGAGAAGTGTAAAATAGTCCTAGAAATGAAGAGCCCGACTTGTTTAAGGGAGGTCCAATAGCTAAATGGCCGACTTGCAGCTCTCTCCAGGTTCTTGGCAGGATTAGTATTAAGATTCCTACCACTTTTCTCCCTACTAAGAAAAGAATGCCAGTTCGAATGGACTCATGAATGCGAAGAAACCTTCCAGGAGTTCAAAAGGTTTTTGAGGCAACCTCCCATTCTGATCCGACCTAAAATCGGAGAAGAACCCGTCCTGTATTTGTCCGTAGCCGACAAAGCTGTAGCATCAGCTTTAATACGGGAAGACGAGGTCAGGCAGCATCCTGTGTACTTCACCAGTAAGGTCTTACAAGTCCCCGAGTTAAGGTACTAAAAACTCGAGAAGTTTGCGTATGCCTTAATAGTGGCCTCTCAAAGGCTACGACCTTATTTTCAAGCCCATACAATAAAGGTTCGAACAAACCAGCCCATGAAGCAAATACTTCAAAAAACAGACATTGCGGACAGGATGGTTCAATGGGCTATAGAGCTATCTGAATTCGACCTCGGGTAAGAAACTCGAATGGCAATTAAAGCTCAATGCCTCACCAACTTCGTGGCAGAATATACAGGAGATCAAGAAGAGACTTCTGCAACCTGGGAACTATATGTGGATGGCTCTTCCAATAAAATCAGAAGTGGTACAGGTATAATACTAGTTGACCAAGAGGGAACCCAAATAGAAGTCTCCCTTAAATTTGAATTTCCGACTTTCAATAATCAGTCAGAGTATGAAGCCTTGATTGCCAGGTTGAAGCTAGCAAAAAAAGTCGGTGCGAGCAAAGTAGTGGTCTTCAGTGACTCTCAGGTAGTGACCTCCCAAATCAATGGAGAGTATTAGCCTAAAGACCCCAATATAGAAAGGTATTTGGACAAAACTTTGGAGTACCTTAGGCGGTTCTCGGAAATCGAGGTCAAGCACATAACTCGGGATCTTAACAATAGAGCAGATGCCCTCTCTAAGTTAGCAGGTACCAAACCTGGAGGGAACAGTAGAAGTCTCATCCAGAAAACTCTCTAAGAATCTTTTGTCACAAAAACAGAGGCTAAACAAGATGTCCTTGAGGTATCCAAATTAGACCTCAAATGGACGAACCCACTAATTGAATACATCAAATTTTACATCCTACTCAAAGAAGAAAAAGAGGCAAAAAAAAATCGCAGGAAAGCACAGAACTACACCTTGGTGAAAAATATCCTCTATAAAAGAGGGATATCCACACCATTGTTAAAATGTGTTCCGACCTTAAAAACAATAGAAGTTTAGAGGAGGTGCACAATAGTATCTACAGAAATCATCTCGGAACAAGGTCTCTGACTAGAAAAGTCATCCGAGCCGGGTTCTATTGCCCGACCTTGCAGAAGGATGCCACTGAGTTCGTAAAGAAGTGTCAACTATGCCAAATGCATGCCAACTTCCGTGTTGCTCCCTCCGAGGAACTCATCAGCATAACTTCTCCGTGGCCCTTCGCGAAATGGGGATTGGTCCTACTTGGACCCTTCCCCCAAGCGCCTGGACAAGTGAAGTACCTAATAGCGGGAGTGGACTACTTTACAAAGTGGATCGAAGCAGAACCATTGGCCACTATCACAGCTCAGAGAAGTCGGAAGTTCCTCTACAAGAATATCATTACAAGGTATGGAATTCCGCACTTCATCACCACTGACAATGGTACCCAGTTCACCGACTCTATATTTAGAAAACTGGTAGCCAGCATGAATATCAAGTATCAGTTCACCTCGGTGGAACACCTATAAGCGAATGGGCAAGCTGAGGCAGCCAACAAAGTAATACTAGCCAGGTGAAAGAAAAGGTTGCAAGATGCAAAGGGAGCCTGGGTTGAAGAACTCCCTCAAGTATTATGGGTATATCGGACTACGCCTCAGTCTGCAACAAGAGAAGCACCCTTTCGACTTGCTTATGGTATAAAAGCCATGATACTAGTTGAAATCAACAAGCAAAGTCCAAGGGTGGGGTTCTATGATGAAGTCAACAACATTCAGGCACACAAAGAAGAACTTGAACTATTCCTTGAAGTTTGAGAACAAGCCCAGATAAGGAAAGCAGCGCTGAAGCAAAGGATGACAAACAGATACAACAAGAAAGTCATTCGAAGAACCTTCACCTCAAACAACTTGGTCCTGATTAGAAATGATATTGGCGTTAACAAGTCAGGTGAAGAAAAGCTTGCTGCTAAAGGGCCATATAAGATAAGTGAGGTCCTAGGAAAGGGATATTACAAAGTATCCGATTTGAGTGGTGTCGAGCTCCTAAGGTCGTGACATGCTTACAACATGAGGAGGTATTATAGTTAGAAGCGAACTCCACTCCCTGATGTACTCTTTTTTCCGACTTCACGGTTTTTTCCCAAAAAAGGGTTTTTTCTGAAGGGGGTTTTAACGAGGCATCAAAGTGGAGACTAAGAGTCAATAAGTCTTAAGATTCCCCTAGTAGCAAAAGTTACCTTCATCAATAAACAAAGATTTTCATTTTATCTCTTTATAATTCCATTACTGTTATCATTATTATACGAAATGCACCGATTTAATCCCGTAAAAATGTAAAAATCCCATGACCGACCTAAGTGGTCGACAGGATAAAATGACGAAGTACAAGTCGGTGTAAAGAGGTTACAAAGACGATCATGATAACTCGGGATCTCAACCACTTAAATGACTAACTACTCAGAAATCCCGAGAAAATCGAAATGCATCGCAAGAATAACCTAAATTACGGAAACAATTCAATAAACAAAAATTGAATACGAAAGGAACACAAAAGAGATAAGAAAAATCCTACCAATCTGTTAAAAGCAAAGGCAGTTTTCAGAGTCTTCAAAAAATCTTACAGAAACACAGACAAAAACAGCCTGCCCAGCAAAAAGATTTTTTCAAAAAGGTTTCCGTACACTACAAGAAAAATACCCATTTAGGTACACTTGAAAAGTGTAGCCAAAAGTGAAAAAAAATGATGCCTTAGGCTACGGCTACGCTTTTTGGGCTACGGCTACGCTTTTTGGGGTGATTCCTATTCAGCCGTTGCCTATTCTCAAAGGCAACGCTTTTCTGCACCAAGGGCTACGCTTTTGGCGTTTGGGAATAGGCTACGCTTTTCAAGTGATGCTGTCCAGGACCAAAGGCTACGCTTTTCAGCACTAATGGTTACCAGAATTCAAAAGAATAGGCTACACTTTTCAAGACTACTGCATCACTTTATAAATGTAACAAATAATATACTTATAGCTACTTTATATAAGTGTAGCCTTAGGTCCCTCATTATTTTTTTTTAATTTTTAATATATATATATATAATTAATATTCCAATAATTTTTTGTACAATATAATATTTAATAATATAATTACATATATAATTTTGTATTTTTAATTAAATGAATTAAATAAAATAAAATAAAAATAAATATAAAATTATACTAAATTTATTTAAATGATAAAAATTATCTGTAAACAAAATATATTTATAAAGAACCAAAAGTATTAAAATGAAATTAATTTTGAATATTCATACATCTCACACCAAATTAAGCATAGTCATATCAAAATAAGCAAGAGACCACTTAAAATTTACTACTAATACTCTACGAAAAACTAAAATATTATATCTTACATAAGTATTTCCTAATAACTAAACCATATTCCACAATCCATGAATCTCTTCCTCTTGTTGCTACTGTTTGGCCTTCATGTCTCCAAGTTCATCTTTTAAAGTTGTCGCTTTTTCTTTGAGCTGTTGCTTTAAAATGTGGTGACCACAGAAGATAACTCAAATCTGTAATCAATTCCAGCAACCAAGTGAATTCTTTTTTAACTTATAAAGCCTAAAGGCAGCAACTTTGACAGGCAACAACAAAAGAATAACCCCATCAATAAAAGAATAACCTATAACTCATCAAATCCCAAATGCCAATATCTTTTACAAGCATTGTTTATAGCATTCACAGCCATCCTAAAAGGCATAAAGATATAGCAGTGAAAGCTTACCAAACCTACTACTCTTTTTATTAACCTCCTAATATGTACGCTCAACTTTACATTAATATATATACACACATATATATCCATTGGAAATGTGAAATAAGTAATTAAGTACTATACTGTACCTGTGATTAATTAATAACAGGAAGTGAGATTTTCATAATAGTATTATTAAGGCACATTCCTAATTACGATTGTTCTTTAGAGCTTCTTGGCAATCCGATATTGCTTCTTGGCAATCTGATATTAGTGGCTAGTGTAGTGGGTTCTACTTCTACACACAAAAAATACAGCTGCTACACATTCCTTGTGCTCAAAAATCTCGTGATGTTCATCTGCAAAAAAGTCAAGCATTGCCAACTAATTTGTCATACTTTAAGAAATTAATATTCTCTCTTATACACTAGCATAACATAATCTGAGGGAAAGAAGCAACAAGCATTAAATCAAGTGAGCTTTCTTCCAGAATTAATAGATTGAGCTTTAATTCTATCTTTTTTTCATGGTAAGTGAAATTCCCTTTTTTTTTCTTGGTTATCCTTATGTAATACATATTTGAATGAATCAGAAACCATTCGTGGACAGAAGCAATAAGCAAGAAAAGGTGTCACATGTGGTGAATGAGCATCTCTTTGCCAAGTGCCATGTTGTGTGATTCATGATTAAGATTATATGATCGGTTTTGAGTTATCAAGTGAGAAAGTCGTCCTCTCCCTCACATGCTCATAAGCTTAGGTTTTGCTTTTTCAGCCTTTTCTTTTCCTCCTTTGGAAATTCCCATCCACACTCCAAAACCCAATCCCAACTTAAAAAAGTTCCCTCAAAGCACAAATAGAATAGAATAGTAAAACATTTACAAATAAGTATTTTTAAGAAACAAGTTAAACTTTCTGTTTATAAAATTTAGTTAAATTTATACATTTATTGTCAATTGTGCCAACAAGTGTTGTTTTAGACAAAAAAATTTCATAAGACAAAAATATATAAGTGGAAAATTAAAAGATAACAGTCAAATAGCAATCACAAAGAGCAGAACCATTTGTCCTAATTGGCTTTTGAAACTAACAGTTTAAAACTACATTATGCACATAACTCTGACTAAGCCAATTAGATTCCAGCCACAATACAATTCTACAAAATTTAATCAGAATGTAGCACATAACATTAACATACCTTAACTGCAAGTTCTCCAATAGCCCAGCATGCATTATTTGCTATTGAAATAGCCTGATAAACCAGGCTGCAAAACAAGGAAAGAAGCAGTTCATATGGAAATTCATTACACACAAAAGAGCACAATCGGTTTTATCATTCTACCTGCCCCAGTTTCGGACATCTGTCCCTCCTCCGAGTCCAAGTCCTTCCCGTACTAAGTACAACAACACAAACACCATCATGTCAGTAAACAAAATAACTATATATTCTTAATCAGCTGAGGAATTTTGTAGTAGAAAAATTCCACAGATCGATGCAAAGTGAAGAAAACACAAGTCCTCAACCTGAGCCATTACTTGAGCAGCATCCTATCTTTTCCAATAGTCTTCGGTACTACCTATACCACAAAAGAAAACCAGTTTATATTAAGCTATTCAACAACAAAGTGTTTTCATAAGTCATAACCAAATCAAATAACTCCTAAGCGATTTCGTAAATTTTGTATCAGGTCTTCTCTCTTTAAATCCAAGATAAATCCTAAAAAGTTAAAACCCCAACACCAACAAGCATGGTTAACAGAACCGAAACGGCACTGACAGGGTCACCTTTTTTACCATAATAAATTATTATAGAAAAAATTAATGAAATTGCATAATAAATCATACATTTGAAGAGCTAACATGGCGAGGGGTGATGGAGCCTCCAATCTGCACCAGTCCATCAGCGGTGAACAATGTAATTCTATCCTCATGAACCCATTGAATTTCTGAGAAATCATTGAAACAAATTAGCAATATAGTACTTAGCAAATAAATTACACCCGTTGGGTGCAGCTCTTCTCGGGACCCTGCGTGAACGCGGGATGCTTGTGAACCAGGCCGCTTTTTTTTTTTTTTACTTAGCAAATAAATCTCATCAGCATAAAAGAGCAGTATATCATTTTCCAAAATGCAGACTCTGATGAAGGCAATCTCAGTTATCGATCAATTAAAACTTAAAAAGTACCAAATGCCATGAATCCAAAAAGCACTGCACCCTTCAATAACCTAAAAATCCTCTGAAAGTTTATAAATTATACTTGAAGAATACCTAACTCAACTAAAGCAGCAAAATCACTAGGCCTTGAAGAAACAAAATAACCATAACTTAGAGCACATAAACATCGAAAAGAAGAAGCAAAAGCTCCACCATTTCATTTCAACAAAAACTAATTTTAATTTTCAAGATTTCAGCTCAAATATTCTAAAAAAGCACACACATTTGAATATTATATATACAAAAATATGTTTCACAACTTGCACAATCACAACTAGCGCTACAAAATCAAATTCCGCAATTGAAATGAACTTCAATTACAACAATCAGTGAAAGGAAAATCCAGCTACTTGAATGAAATTTGAGGAAAAAGAAGGAAAGATTACCAGAGTCAGATTGGAACCACGGGAAAGATCGAAAAGGATCATCACCAGATAGGTTGGAAGAGTCATCGGTGGCTTTGACCACGATATGATGGCGAGAAAAACGAGATGATGAGAAATTGAATGAGGATCTAAAAAGCGGGGAGAGAGGAGATGATAGCGTGGAACAAGAAATTGATGCAAGAGAAGAAGGGAATCTGAATCTTGAGGAGATGATAGCGGTGGAAGAAGCCCTAGCAATGGCGGTGGAGTTTCAGCAGCGACCAAGCACCCCTTTCTTCTCTCCTCCATCGCGTTTTCTCTCTCCTTCGAGCTCTCTTTCACCGGCGCTCGACAGCGGTGGAGCCATATGCGGCGTCGTCATTTCTTTCCTTCCTTTCCCTCTCCTCTCTTCTTCTCTTCTTCTTCCTGTGCTCCCCTTTTCTGATTTCTTCTCTTTCGTGTGTGTGAGTTGAGGGAGGATGAGAGTGCGTGACTGAGGCTGAATGGATATGAAAAGGGGGAAAAATTTACCTAATGTGAGAGCGCAGCGAACAGAAGCGACGATGAAGACTAGTGATGGCGTGGTGAGTGGTGAGTGACGAATATGAGTGACTGGTGGAGATGGTGAGTGGTGAGTGGTGAGAGTTGACTGGTGATGGCGATTCTTTTCTCTGATTTGGGGGTGATGAGTGGCGCCAAGAAGGGAAAAGCTAAGGGTAGTGATGATCAAGTGTTATGTTTTCAGTGGCTAAGGGTTATGTTTTCTGATTTGGCTAAGTGTTTGTAAGCATGTATCATTTGAGGAAAATTCAAAAAATTTACTAAGTGTTATTGGACATTTCATTTAGATATATTAGGCAACACTTTTGAAGCGCACCCAAAACTTAATAAATAGGCTACTCTTAAAAAGCGCTCTCTTTGATATAAAAGTGTACCCATAGATATTAACATACGGCTACGCTTTATAAGTGATTTCTATAATATCTAAGGCTACACTTTTTAAATGATGCCAGAATTGTGTTTCCTTTTCTCTAAAAAATAGGCAACACTGAGAAAAGCGTAGCCTATTCTATGAATATGCTACGCTTTTCAAATGTAGCTTAAAAAAAGTGTGGCTGAATGGGTATTTTTCTTGTAGTGGTAAAAACCTTACGCAAAACAAAGTATGCACAAGCAAGACATTTCATAAAAAAATCCTTATCCAAACAAGGGCAAACAAGCAGCATTTTTTGTTAATGGCTAAAAGGCCAAAAAATTCAAGAACTACCACCACAAACAACAAAAAGATATATTGTTCAAAGGGGTCCACAAGCCAGGCCCCAAATAGTTAAAATTAACTAGAAGAAGGATTGGAATCACCAATAGGGAGTGTTCCGAGGGTTACCTGAAACTGTAGGTCGATCTCGGATGAGATCTTCTGGGTTGGTCGGAGTCGACGTGTCCGGCAGGTGTACGGCGGCCGGAGCTGGCGTGTCCGACTTGTTGGACTTGCCGGTGGTGCTGATCCTTCATCCCTGGAGGGTAGGGGGTACCTGCAAGGGACTCTGATGCTTAAGTTAGCAAGGGTATTAAGCAGGTATTGAGTAGAATCAGAGTATGAGTTATACCTGGATGCTCTAGTGTATTTATAATGGTGAGATGTGTCCTTCTGTGGATAAGATAAGTTAGTTATCTTATCTTATCTTATCTTTAAGTGAGATCATCTTATCTTTAAGGGAACCGCCCTTCTCTGTAGGCTTGGGCCGCCTTAGGATTTGGGGCGTGTTCCTCTATTTGGGCCCTTTGTTTGGGCTTTCCTGTGACTTGGCCGAGCTCTTTGAGAAGAGGTCGGGTTGTCCTGACCTAAAGAGGTCGGTCGCTTTGCCTGTAGAACATCCTGGGTCGGACAGCTCGATCCAGGGTATGAACAGTGCCCCTGCTTGAGCTCGGTCTTCTCTTTTGAGGCCGAGTCCTTGACTTCGGTTCTTCTTCGGTGAAGCCGAACTCAAGCATTTTGTCGATTCCTTTGTAGCAGCTTTTGAATGTAGAACGTTTCCTCTAAAGGCGCGCGCTTTTATATCGGCGTTTTGGGAACGTGCGAGGGTTTAATGCTTTCCTTAATTTTAGCATTAATTGCCCCGTTTCCTTTTGGCTCTTTATTTTGATTTTTGAAAGCCCAGAAACGGTTTCTCTTCTTTTGCCCTTTTCATAACTTCTCTTCTCCGTTCTCTCCGCTCTTCTATTTTCTTGTTTTGCGCCTCTCCTTTTCTCGTCGTCGTATTGGCGTTTCTGGAGCTTCTGCCTGGAGTTTTACGTTTCTCCCTTTGTTCGTGTTCTTTGTGAGAAGGTGTTCCCAGATTTCCATCTTCAGTTTCTTTGAAGCTTGTTGTCCTTTCCAGGTTGGTACTAGCTTTCTTGCTTCTTTCGTAGCTTCGTCTTTAGTTTTTTGGTGAAGTTATGTTTTCGAATGTTTTGAAAGCTTTGAACCTTTTTGTGATCTTTGCTTTTGTTTCCTTCGCTGTAAACGTGTTTTGCTTTCTTTCTTTTTTGTCATTTTCGTCGAGGCTTTTCTAGGGTTTTGTTGCTTCTGACAGGGAATCCGCATCCGTTCCTTGTTTTTGGAGGTTTGCTTTTTGCCTGATCATTTCTCAAAAAAGGTTGCATCTTTAATGGTCTCTGCTTGTCGTTGTTTGATGTTTGGGATTGCTTGGCAGGTTTGTAATGATTTGCTGTGTTTTTCTTTGGTGAAAGGCGTTTGTTGTTTTTGAATCCTTTTTGAGAAATGCTAGGATGTAAGCTGTCGTTTGTTGTTTTTGAATCCTTTTTGAGAAATGCTAGGATGTAAGCTGTAGAGTATTTGTGGAAACCTTGCTTTGTTACTGCCTCTAAAGGATGCCCCAGGACTTTGGTTTGAGTCTTGGGGTTTTCCTTTTCGTGGTTTCATCGCCTGAGAAGTTTTGACCGAGTTGTTTTCTCCCTATCCGAGATGTTTATAGTAACCCCTATCTTTTTTCTTACTTTGTAGGATTTAGTTGGCCTCATGTCTTCTCGCAATAACATTATAGAGATGTCTTCCAGAGTTTCTGAGAGGATGTCCGATTGGCTAGACTCTCTTGTTTTGTTGTGTGTTTCCGTTGTGGATGCTGAATTTTGCACAGAGCTGAGGAAGCGTCATAGGATTTGTGGGAACAATGCTCGCGAGGAGGATTACGAGCTTGTTGCTCCTGATTCTGATGAGAGGGTTTGCTTTCCGACTTCCATCGAGGGGGAGCGTCCTTTCTTTTAACTTCTTTTGAGGGAGAACGCCCCTTCTTTTATGCTTATGAATACTTTTTTAGCCAGTTGAACGTTTCTTTTCCTTTTACTGCTTTTGAGACTGATCTGTTGTGGTCGTGTAATATTGCTCCATCCCAGCTTCACCCCAATTCTTGGGGTTTTATTAAAATTTTTCAACTTCTCTGTCATGAACTAGATGTAACACCTTCTCAGAATTTGTTTCTTTACTTGTTTGTTTCTGCCAAGCCTGGCGGCTCTTCAAAAAAGAAAGCTTCTTGGGTTTCTTTCCGGTCCGCCCAGGGCCATAAAGTGTTTTCAATGTATGATGAGTCCTTTAAGGACTTCAAAAACTACTTCTTTAAAGTTCGAGCTGTTGAGGGGGCCCGCCCCTTTTTTCTTGATGAAAGTGATGAGCCTGCTTTTCCTCTAGAGTGGCAAAAGAATGTAAGAGTGCCACGTTACACATGGGAAATGCTTAGTGAGGTTGAGCGGGACTTTGTAGTTGTTCTTGAAGATTTGTGGGGGAAGCCTCCCCATCTGGATACGAAGAGATTTTTGAGTGATTCCATCTGGATACAAAGAGTTTTCTAAATGATTCGTCCTTGGTTCGGCCTGCTTTGGGTATTTGTTTGTCTATTGGCCCGACTTGCCTCTATATTTATTTCCTTTTTGTTCCTCTTTTGTAACTCTTTATCGTGGTTGTTTTTGTGTTTGCAGAGATGTCTAAAAACAATGATTCCATGAAGGCCTTCAAGAAGGCGAAGAAGGCAACTGCTGCTCTGAACATCTCGGCTAAGGTGGCCGGCGAGGGATCTTCACAGGTCCCACTGAAGCCCCCTGTGCCGAGTTCCCTTGGGCCGAGGAAAGTAATTCCTACTCCCCAGTTTCATCAGGTCGATCCTCCTCAAACTTCTGCTGCTGCTTCTGGTGCCCCCCTTTGAAAAAGTAAAAAACATCTGAACCCTTTAACTTGGATGCTCCGGACTTTGATGCCATTGAATTTGTTGACCAGCAAATTGCCCCCTATGGTGGGCTTTCCATGGATGATGTGTCTCTTTTAAAGCATTTGTACTTTATTACCCAAAATAGTGTGAAGATGGCCCACATGGGTGCGGCTATTTTTCGAACAATTCAGGGGATTCCGGTTCATACTACCAAATCTTTTATGGAGGAGGCCAAGTCAGAGTTTGATCGAATCAAGGGTCTGAAGGAGGAGTTGGAGGTGAAGTTGGCCAAGGTGGAGAAGAAACTGGAGGGTGAGAAGGCCAGCTCTATTGCTCTTGCCGCTTCTCTGAAGCTGGCCGAAGACATGGCTTTGAAACATAAGGATAGCTATGTCTCGGCTTATAGGGAATTGATGCGTCCTCGGGAGGAGGTGGAGACAGCTCGGGCTAATTATAGTGAGCTTCAGGGTCACCTTGTGGGTAGCGTAACTGCTGCCTCCGAGAACCTGATGGAGCAGTTCCGGGTTGTTGCTCCTGATGCCGACTTGACTCTCATCAGCCTGGATAATGTTGTGAGAGATGGTAAGATTGTCCCTGATGACCAGGATGATAAAGAGACTGATCCTCCCCTAGTGCCTTCTCTTAAAGTGTCGATCTCCTCTGTTCCTCCCGTTACATCTGATCCGGATTGCCAGATTCTGAACCGAGAGGATGGAACCATAGATGCTGTGCCCCTTCAGACTCGTCCTCTTTCTCCTCATACTGATGCTGCCGGGAAAGCTCCCGATCTTTAGCTGATCTTTTTCTGGACATTTTATGTAAATAGCCCGGTTTGTGGGCTTTTGAACTTTGTTTTGTTTGACGCTTTTAGTTGTCTTGCAACTCTTTTGGAAAAAACAAAAGTAGCTTCTGAGGTTGATTTTGTGGTGATCTCTTGAAGCTCTTATCGTATTATGCATGATATCTGTTGAAATTTTGCTGTTCTGACCTCTTTAGGTTGTTTGCGTGCTTTATTGTTTGTAGCTCGGATCCTTTTGAGGTCGTGCTTGTGGGGGGTCCGACTTATTTCTCGGTTTCCTCGCTCTTTGTTTGTATTTTTGGCGCTTTATGACCGATTTCTTTATGTTGGTCCCCCTCAAAAGTTATTTGGTGATCCCCTTTTCTGGTCTTTTACTTGGTCTTTTTCAGGGATTATGTTGATAACTTTTTAGTGGTAGGAGTCCGACTTAGTTATGTCGGTCTCCTTTAAGTTATTTTTTGTAGTCCTCTTTTTTGGATCTTTGTCAGATCTCTTTCAGGGACTACTTGTATAACTTTTCTAATGGTAGGAGTCCGACTTGGTTATGTCGGTCTCCTTTAAGTTATTTTTCATAGTCCTCTTTTTTGGATCTTTGTCAGATCTCTTTCAGGGACTACTTGTATAACTTTTCTAATGGTAGGAGTCCGACTTGGTTATGTCGGTCTCCTTTGTAGTCCTCTTTTTTGGATCTTTGTCAGATCTCTTTCAGGGACTACTTGTATAACTTTTTAGTTTTGGGCCGACTTTTGTTATGTCAGGCCCTTCTAAGTTAAAGTAATCCTCTTTAATAGGGTTGGCCAGACCTCTTTCCAGGGTTTACTTATAACTTGGGTTGACTTGGTCTGATTTCTGAACGTCGGCCAGTCTTTTAAGTTATTATATTAGCTATCCGTAAGACCTCGTCAGGTTCTTTTTTTTTTGGATTGCTTTCGATAACTTCTTACATTATTCTGTGTTCATCTTTGCCGATTTGTAGAGAATGGTTGGCGTTTTTAGATCGTCTTTTGGGTGAATCGCGTTTTCACTTTTATCGGACGATTGTCTTTATCGTGGTCGCGCAGTGAATTTGTTTTTCACTTTCTGCCGACCTGTTGCTTTATAATCGGATGATGAATACTTCAGATTAATGCG
The DNA here is from genome assembly GCF_000817695.3 of Arachis duranensis. NCBI lineage: Eukaryota > Viridiplantae > Streptophyta > Magnoliopsida > Fabales > Fabaceae > Arachis > Arachis duranensis. The sequence continues at coordinate 90,683,957 of NC_029777.3, forward strand.
TCTTGGAATCTTGTAGAATATCTAAATAATCTTTATTCAAAGGAAAAAATACAAATATATACATGTGGGAGTTTCCTTTTCCCTTTAAGTCGGGTACGATCTAGGTCTTGATATGGTGCCTCATTAAAAAACCTTTTCAGGAAAAAGAGCGCATCCATTTAGTGAGATCTTTTACCTTTTCTAACTGTAGTACCTTCTTAGGTTGCAGGCATGCCATGATCGAGGAAGCTCTCGTCCATCAAGCTTGGACAGTCTGTAGTAGCCCTTCCCTAGTACTTCAATGATTCGGTAGGGTCCTTTCCAGTTTGCTGCCAGCTTTCCTTCTCCGGGTCGAGTTGTTCCGATGTCATTTCTGATTAAGATGAGATCATTCTCTGCAAAACTTCTTGGCACTACCATTTGATTATATCTGGAAGCCATTCGTCGCTTTAGGGCTTCTTCCCTGATCCGAGCTCTTTCTTGGATTTCGGGTAACAAGTCGAGCTCTTTTCTCTGAAGTTGGGAGTTTGCTTGTTCATTGTAGTGGACTACTCGGGGAGATCCTTCTTCGATTTCTATTGGAATCATTGCCTCCGCTCCGTATGCTAGTCGGAATGGTGATTCGTTTGTAGTGGAATGAGGGGTTGTGCGATATGCCCATAGGACCTGTGGAAGTTCCTCGGCCCAAGCTCCCTTTGCTTCTTGTAGCCTCCGCTTTAATCCGGCTAATATAACTTTGTTGGCCGCTTCGGCTTGTCCATTGGCTTGGGGATGTTCGACGGAGGTGAACTGGTGTTTTATGTTCAAGTCGGCCACCATTTTTCTGAAGCATGCCTCTGTAAATTGGGTACCGTTGTCCGTGGTGATGAAGTATGGAACCCCGAACCTCGTAATAATATTCCTATATAGGAATTTTCGACTTCTTTGAGCGGTGGCGTTGGCCAAGGGTTCTGCCTCGATCCATTTTGTGAAATAATCTACTCCTACTATGAGGAATTTTACTTGTTCTGATCCCTGTGGGAAGGGTCCGAGAAGGTCGAGTCCCTATTTCCCAAATGGCCAAGGTGAGGTCACGCTGATGAGCTTTTCTAGTGGGGCATGAAAGTTGGCATGCTTTTGGCATGGTGGACATGTCCTTACAAATTCTGTAGCCTCCTTTTGTAGAGTTGGCCAATAGAATCCTGCCAGGAGTATCTTTTTGGTGAGAGCTTGCGCTCCGAGATGATTACCACAAATGCCGCTGTGTACTTCCTCCAAGACTTCCTTTGTATTGGAAGTTGGTACGCATTTTAGTAAAGGTGTTGATATCCCTCTTTTGTACAGTGTGTTGTTTATGATGGTGTAGTACTGTGCCTCCCTTTTCAGCCTCTTTGCCTCCTTTTCATCTGTAGGGAGTTCTTCTGTTTTGAGGTAGTTTATTATGGGGGTCATCCATCCTTGATCCCGACCTATTATGGCTAGGATTCTTTCTTCTTCCGCTATTGACGGGTTCTGTAGTACCTCTTGGATGAGGCTTCTGTTGTTGCCCCTTGGTTTGGTGCTGGCTAATTTTGAAAGGGCATCAGCTCGGGCATTTCGCTCACGGGGTATGTGGTGGATCCTATATTCCCCGAGTTATCCGAGCTGTTCTTTGGTTTTATCCAAATATTTTTTCATGGTCGGATCTTTGGCTTGGTAGGTTCCTGTTATTTGTGAGATAATGACTTGTGAGTCACTATAGATGTTGAGTTTCCGAGCTCCAACCTCCCTAGCCAGCTTCAGACCAGCTAGTAGTGCTTCGTATTCTGCCTGGTTGTTTGAGGCCGGGAATCCGAATTTAAGGGAGAGCTCAAGTTGAGTTCCTTGGTTGCTTTTAATTATCACACCCGCACCGCTTCCTGCTTTATTCGAGGATCCGTCATATATATGTTCCATTCTCTGGGGATTTCCAGGATGTCTGTAAATTCCGCGATGAAGTCGGCCAGGTGTTGCGATTTGATTGCTGTACGTGCCTCGTATTGGAGGTCGTATTCGGACAACTCGATTGCCCATTGTAGGATTCTTCCTGCTAGATCTGTTTTCTGCAATATCCCTTTTATGGGTTGGTTGGTTCGAACTTTAATGGTATGCGCTTGGAAATATGGGCGAAGCCGCCAGGATGTAAGGATCAGAGCGTAGGCAAACTTTTCTATTTTCTGGTAGTTCAGCTCGGATCCCTGTAGTGCTTTGCTAATGAAGTAGACGGGTTGCTGTCCTCTTTCGTCTTCTCGAATCAGCGCTGAGGCTATTGCCCGGCTTCCTACTGCGAGGTATAGTATGAGCGATTCTCCCTTTTGTGGTCGAGATAGGATAGGTGGTTGCCTTAAGAATCTTTTGAAGTCTTTGAAGGCTTGTTCACATTCCGCTGTCCATTCGAAGTTCTTTCCCTTCTTTAAGGTAGCATAGAAAGGGAGGGATCTTATCGCTGATCCTGCTAGGAATCTGGACAAGGCTGCCAACCTTCCATTGAGTTGTTGTACCTCTTTGACGCAGGTTGGGCTCTTCATGTTAAGTATGGCCTGGCATTTATCTGGATTTGCCTCGATTCTCCTTTGTGTGAGCATAAATCCTAAAAATTTACCTGCTTCTACTGCGAAGGTGCATTTATCCGGGTTGAGTCGCATGCCGTGCTTCCTTATGGTATCGAATACTTGAATCAAATCGGTTAGCAATGTCTCTTCGCTTTGCGTCTTTATCAACATATCATCCACGTAGACCTCCATGATTTTCCCGATGTGATCTGAGAAGACTTTATTCATTAGCCTTTGATAAGTGGCTCCTGCGTTTTTCAGGCCGAAAGGCATCACAATGTAGCAATAATTTGCCTTATGTGTAAGAAATGAGGTTTTTTCTTGATCTGGCGGATACATTGGTATCTGGTTGTACCCTGAGTATGCGTCCATGAATGAAAGATACTTGTATCCCGATGAAGCATCTACTAGAGCGTCGATGCTTGGGAGTGGGTAGGGGTCTTTCGGGCAGGCTTTGTTGAGGCCGGTGTAGTCGGTGCACATTCACCACTTCCCATTTGACTTTTTCACCAAGACGACGTTTGCTAACCATAGTGGATATTTGACTTCCCTTACGAACCCGGCCTCAAGTAGTGCTTGTACTTGTTCTTCTACAGCCTGAGACCGTTCTGACCCGAGTTTCCTTTGTCTTTGTTGTACCGGCCGGGATCCCGGGTAGACTGCCAATTTGTGGCTCATTAGTTCGGGATCTATGCCTGGCATGTCGGCAGCTTTCCATGCAAAGAGATCAACATTATCTCATAGGAACCGTATTAGTGATTCCTTTGTGTCTCCTTTTAGGATCGTGCCAATATTAGTCATGTTTCCTTTTAGGATCGTGCCAATATTAGTTGTTTTGTCCGAGGTATCTCCGATCTGGATTCTTTCTACTTCTCCTTCGGGTTGTGGTCGGAGTTTTTCTCGCCTCTGAACTCCACCGAGCTCGATTGTGTGGAACTCTCCTCCTTCACCTCGGAGGTTTAGGCTTTCGTTATAACAGCGACGTGTCATCTTTTGATCTGCCTTTATCGTAGCTATCCCTTCCGTAGTTGGGAATTTCATACATAGATGTGGAGTTGAAACTATTGCACCGAGTTGATTTAACGTTGTCTGACCTATTAAGGCATTGTAGGCTGAGCTTACGTCGACCACGATGTAGTCTATCTTGAGTGTTCTGGATTGGTTCCCCTTTTCGAAGGTTGTATGCAGCGATACGTATCCCAGTGGTTGAACTGGGATATCTCCTAGTCCGAACAGACTGTTTGGGTATGCTCTTAGCTCTTTTTCTTCTAGGCCGAGTTTGTCGAAGGCAGTTTTGAATAAGATGTTGGCAGAGCTTCCCTGGTCGATTAGTGTGCGGTGGAGGTTGGCGTTTGCCAATATGATCGTGATGACCATGGGGTCGTCATGTCCCGAGATGATTCTGAATGCATCTTCTTTAGTAAATGTGATTGCCGGGATGTCTGGCGTCTCCTTCTGTCTTTCGACATGGTATACCTCTTTGAGGTGTCGTTTGCGGGATGATTTGGAGATTCCTCCCCCAACAAATCCGTCGTGTATCACGTGGACATGTCTTTCTGGTGTGCGAGGCGATCGTTCAGATCGTCCGACGTCCTCATCCCTCCTTCTTTTCCTTGGTTCTTCGTCCCGGTTGGCCAAGAACCGATCTAACTTTCCTTCTCGAACAAATTTTTCTATGACGTTTTTCATGTCGAAACATTCGTTGGTGGAATGCCCTCGAAGTCGGTGATATTCACAATACTCATTCCGATTTCCCCCTCCTCTTTTGCCTTTAAATGGCCGAGCTGGGGGGATTTTTTCTGTATGGCAGACTTCTTTGTAAACGTCTACCAAGGATACCCTAAGAGGGGTGTAGTTGTGATATTTCTTGATTTTCTCTCTGGAGCGATCTTCCTTTTTCTTGGATTCTTTATCTCGGTAGGCAGAACCGGACCTTGAGGCTTCACCAAGTCGAGAATTTTTCTCCATGTTAATGTACTTCTGCGCTTGTTCTTGTACTTCATCTAGGGATGTCGGGTATCTTTTTGATATAGATTGGCTGAATGGTCCTTCTCGCAGGCCATTTATGAGGCCCATGATGGCAGCTTCTGTTGGCAGATTTTGTATGTCCATGCATGTTTTGTTGAATCTCTCCATGTAGTTGCGAAGACTTTCTCGATCTCCTTGCTTGATCCCTAGTAGGCTAGGCGCGTGTTTGACTTTATCCTTTTGTATGGAGAATCGGGCCAGGAACTTCTTGGCCAGGTCGTCAAAATTCGAGATGGATTTTGGAGGAAGGTTGTCGAACCATTTAATGGCTGTCTTGGTGAGAGTTGTTGGAAAGGCTTTGCAACGAACTGCATCTGGAGCATCGGTGAGGTACATTCTACTTCTGAAGTTGCTGAGATGATGGTTGGGGTCAGAGGTACCGTCATATGGAGTCATATCCGGAAGCTTGAAATCTTTTGGAATTTTGGTTTTCATAATTTCTCTGGTAAATGGATCTTGATCTTTTTGAGAACTATCCTCCGTGGATGATCGAGTGGCTTTAGTTTTGAGATCAGCTTTGAGTTTTATGAGCTTATCCTCTAATTCTCGGCGTCGCCTTATTTCCCGGTGTAGATCTTCTTCTTTTTCACGTTGATGTTGGGCTTCTTTCTCAAGTTGCTCCAATCGATTTTGAAGTGCTTCTATTACTCCTGGATTTGATGATTTTTTGTCTCCGTTGGTTTCTGGAGTATCTTTGAGTACCGTGTCCGCGTTTTTATGCGGCGTTCTGTCTTCCAAACCTGAATCGTGGTCGTTGTCATGGTCATCCGCCATGTTAATGGGATGACTTCCAGGTTCCCCGGCAACGGCGCCAATGTTCCGAGGGTTACCTGAAACTGTAGGTCGATCTCGGATGAGATCTTCTAGGTTGGTCGGAGTCGACGTGTCCGGCAGGTGTACGGCGGCCGGAGCTGGCGTGTCCGACTTGTTGGACTTGGCGGTGGTGCTGATCCTTCGTCTCCGGAGGGTGGGGGGTACCTGCAAGGGACTCCGATGCTTAAGTTAGCAAGGGTATTAAGCAGGTATTGAGTAGAATCAGAGTATGAGTTATACCTGGGTGCTCCAATGTATTTATAATGGTGAGATGTGGCCTTCTGTGGATAAGATAAGTTAGTTATCTTATCTTATCTTATCTTTAAGTTAGGTCATCTTATCTTTAAAAGAACCGCCCTTTTCTCTGTAGGCTTGGGCCGCCTTAGGATTTGGGGCGTGTTCCTCTATTTGGGCCCTTTGTTTGGGCTTTCTTGTGACTTGGCCGAGCTCTTTGAGAAGAGGTCGGGTTGTCCTGGCCTAAAGAGGTCAGTCGCTTTGCCTGTAGAACATCCCGGGTTGGACAGCTCGACCCAGGGTATGAACAGGGAGGGAGCTCGGATATGCAGCAGGAGTTGGAAGGGTCGGAGGGGTCTCTTTGGCAGTAGAAGTCGGAGCTTCTGAAGAACTCTGCAGGTATCCCTCCTTTTGCTCCTCACGAGGAGGAGACTCAATAAGCCTTTGCCCGCGAGTCTTCAGCTCGGAACCCATCTCGGGACGAGGAGGGGAGACAATAGCTCCATCAATAATGATCTTGTCAGGATGGAAGGGAGAAAGGTCCAAGTTAGGAGCAATAACTCCGACCTGATCCTTAAATATCCTACAAGTCCTAATAGGCCTCCCGGTTCAACTCCAGCTGCTTCTGAAGGTCAATATTCTCAGCGAAGAGCCTTACATAATTCTGCTCCATCTTCTCCTTCAGGCCCTCCGCCATAGCACACTGACCCAAAAGCTTCTTCTCCCTCTCCTGAAGCCGGGTCAGCTCCTCCTTCATCCAAGTAACCTCCCCTTCCTCCCCTGAAGTTTCTCTAAAGTTTTTTGGGAAGAACCCAAAGAACTCAAAGGAGTTTTGTCCAGGATATCAAGAAGAGCAGTACAGACTCCAGCAGTCCAAACGCCCCCCCCCCGAACCATAATTTGAAGATGATTTCGAAGGGAAGCATCATCCATAGCAATCTGGCTATGAGGGAAAATGTGCTTCCGATGTCGTCATAGGAATGGAACCAGAGTACAATGGGAGTACGCTAGAGAAGAAGAAGATGAAAAAACTGCTATATTAAGGCATAATTGATGTCACGCTCAAAAGGGAGGGGTAACACCTCTTTCTATTTTTTCTAATTTCAATGCTTGAAAGAGTAACATTTTCTTTTTTAATAAACTAAATAAATACAATTTTAACAACAAAAAAAAATTAATCCACGTAAGGCATTCTTTTGTCAGTTGCAATAGATGTGGACACATTGTATAATTTAACAATATTTTATTAATATTTGGTCACATTTGACAAACGGAGCAAATCAATTGTGGGTATATGAGAAGTTTTGATCTTCCATGGTTACTTTTGTCAGCAAATCAATCTTTCATGGTTACTTTTGGTAGTTGAGTCTAAAAAGATATCAAGATTTCTAACAATAAAGAATTTGTTAATTTTAATTAGTTCTTAATGAATAAATCAACAGTTTAACACATTATGTAAGTTTATTCTGTTAATATAGAAAAAATATTAATAAAAAAGTTAATCAATTTGATAAAAATAAGGTTTAATTACTCTGTTGGTCCTTATAGTTTCGTGAAATTTTCAATTAGGTCCCTATACTTTTTTTCCTTTCAATTGGGTCCCTATACGTTAATTTTTTTTCAATTTAGTCCTTATTAACGTTAAACATAAAAAAAATGTTAGTGAATTGTGAAATTACTTGTATACCCTTAGGGACCCAATTGAAAAGAAAAAAAGTATAGGGACCTAATTGAAAATTTCGCTACAACTATAAATATTCAATGAAAGATATTCCTATCATCCCTATTCAATGATTCTACAACAAAAAAGATATTCCTATAATCCTTTTTATTTTGTCACTATCATTTTTTTGCTTATTTATATATAAATTATACCAAAAATATTTTCTCTTTTTTTTTTTAACTTTCAAAATATCTTATCTTAAGAACATACTAAAAAAAGGATTGGATAAAATGAAACAGAAATAATAGTAATAAATATATATAAAATGAATTGTCAAAATTATCCCCAAAAATATAACAAATCAAATTTTATACAATACAACAAGATAAAGAATTTATTAACGTAACTTTTTTTAAAGAAAGAATTATATCTCAGACAGAAGAGTATGTTCTCATTGTTTTGGACTCCACATGTTACTAATGCTTTAGCTCTCACTTTCTTCAAGTACTAGATACCTGCTCCAATTTCAAATACCCCAGCAATCGAAATGTTAGTTATTGTTCCTACAGACACAACACATTACCCTCATTTTTAACTTGAAAAAGTTTGCTATGAACAATAATCAATACACCACTTCAATTGGCAGTAACAACCTGCAATTACATGTGCCCTCGTATTGTGCTGTGCAACATTATAATCTGTAAAATAACATACACTTTTTAAGAAAATCAAGATTTTTTTGTTTGAGAAATAATATCAAATCTTGGTTTGAATCTTTATATGTATTTTCACAAAGATAATCTGACTTGTTTTCTTTGAAAAATAAAAAAGAGAAAACTGTATGCACTTAAAATGAGTAGCCATCCAATAAGCACGGCCATGATCTAACAAGTGAATTCACATTGGATTCAAAGAAATAAAGAAAATGTAAGTATAGTGTAACTATTGGAAGCATACACACAAAGTATCAAAGGAAGAATTAAAAATACTCACACTAAGAAGCAAGCTAGATATGAAGAGTCAAAACATAGTTGAGCTATCCTCAACATCTTTAGAAGCCATCCTTATATAAGAGTTTCTAACACGTAATTTAAATTTTTCATTGCTTCCCCCTTCAATCCCATCAACTAAGTATCTAGGAACTTCAGGATCAAAGACAATATTTCAATCAACAAAATAGCAAAAGCCACTACAATCCTCTTGACTCCTGGAAGATCTCTCAAAATGCCTTCCACAGTCGCACATGTCATACCTCCAATTATGAATAATAATTATACACACTAACTACATTGAAATTAGAATTAGATAATGTTTTCAAGACCGAAAAAGATGAAGCTGAAGAACATATCAAAGTATTATATGTTGCAGGTTTAAATGGATTATAATTAGTACAAATGATTGCAAATTATCAGCACCCAAAGCAATAATAATTTTAAATACAGACCTTAATTAACTACCGTGACCCAACACAGTAATAAATCCGAGAAAGAACAAGAGGGATCAAATGACCAACCAAATTAGTTACTTGTAAGCAATCGATCAAACTTAAAAAATAAATAAGATGTTGTATCAAGATCCATGGACACTGACACTAGTTAAGATTTCTAAAATGAAAATGTGTAAACCCAAGAACTCCAATTTTCTTGGCTCAAATACTTTGAAAGATACGAGTGCAATACAATACATCCTTAATTTTGAAGAATCCATGGATCATAGCCATCAACAAAATTTAGAATATAATTTGAGAAACAAAACAGAAGTTGCAAACAATTAAGTAAAAATGAAACTAAACTACAAATTCACACAACTTAAGAATTCACAGCTTGAGAGACATAAACTGAAAACAACTAAAAAAATTGAAAAATAAAAACAACACAATATAAATAGAACACCCCTAAAATATTTAGCTTCTCCTTATTCCCAATCTCAGTCAATCAATTCTTCCTAAAAAACCAAGAGATTAAAATGGGACACCAAGATGAAGAAGAAAGGTTGGAATATCATCATATCTAAAATATCATTAACTATGTTGATGAATTAACTGGCTACACAGAAAATAAGAAAATATAACAAACACCACAAGTAAAGAGCTATCACAGCTAATTCTTAAATACTTGATATTAGTCCTTTGAAGATCTCACCTATTCTCTGACCCATCAGCCAAATAAGCTCCATAGCTCTCCACTGAACCTGAGATTAGAATAGGGCGTTTCTTGAAGATTCTACCATCAGCATCGACACCCGAAGAGCAGAGCAGCAAGGTGAGGTGCGGTCAGGCGAGGCGTAGTGTGGCGATGCGATGCGCGGCACGGCGATCCACGGCGAGGGAACGCAACGGAAGCGACACACCACCAACGCGAAGCAGAGCAGAGTAGACGCTACGGTTCTCCATTTTTAGTACAAAATGCTAAGGGTTAGTTTTGGTATTTAAAAAAGATGGGGTTGAATTTAATTAGTAATTCTAATCTAATTAGGAGAATATTCTATTTTTGAACAGAATATTCTGTTATCTCAAACGATTTTGTCATGGCAAGGACTAAATTGAAAAAAAATAATGTATAGGGACCCAATTGAAAGGAAAAAAAGTATAGGAACCTAATTGAAAATTTCGCGAAACTATATGGACCAACAGAATAATTAAACCTAAAAATAAAAATCAAGAGTAAAAAAAATATTCTTTTATTAAAAAGTTTATTGTCATTTAAAATAAGATAAGTTCTATGTTGCCTTTGTTATAGTGTTTAAATTGTCTAACTTTCCTTTTAAAGTAAAAAATAAAATGTTTAAAATAAAAAATAAATCATGTAAAATTTATTAAATATTATTTATTTACCCTTTTTAGTAAATTAGGTAAAAAGTGATAGACACTGTACCATTCACCTTAAAATAATTGTCAAGAGCGTTTAATTTGTTTTCTAATTTTTTATTACTGGGTCCAAAATCGAGAGGAGCAGCGGGTCCTCACCCCTCGTAGGGCAGGTAGATTGGAGAAGGTCGGACCAATGGCAGTTCTAGAAACAATAAAAAACGCCCTTGAAAGAAGTTAAGAATAAGAGAGAGAATACAGCAATTGGCGTGTGGCGTATGTTGGGTCGCAGAGGAGCACAGCCAAACCCTCACACACACACACACTGCTTCATTCAATTGTAATTTGTAGCCCACAACACCAACCATAGCCGTCCGATGAACCCGTAAAACAACGGTTAACACTTCTCCATCAGATTCCTCTTTCAATTTCCAGGCGTCGCTCCCTCCCTTCATCATCGCCATCATCCTGCCTTTCTCTTTTTTTACTAATTTCTAAAATTATTAAAAATTCCTTTTATTTTTTTAAAAAAGAAAAAAAAAGAAAAGAAAAAAGAGGGGGCGAACGAATGGAACTTGCAGTGAAGGTGGCTGAAGCTGTTCATGTGCTGAACCACGATACCCAATCGTGCAACCGCGTCGCAGCGAATCAGTGGCTCGTTCAGTTCCAGCAAACACACGCCGCCTGGGACGTTGCCACCGCCATCCTCACCGCCGATCGCCGCCACAACCCTCTCCCCTCCAATTTCGAGGTGGAGTTCTTCGCTGCCCAGATTCTCAAACGCAAGGTCTCTCTCTCTAGAATCCCTCTTTCTCTCTCGTAATTCACTTAGGTGGAGATGGAGACTTGATTTGATTGCATTCGGTTTATGATCCTTATAATTCAAGTTTCTACTTTTATGCTTATTCTGATTATGATGATTATGCTGTGCACTTAGGGTTTGTGTGGACTGTGGACTCTCGAGTGAAAAGTGTGATGATTTTGGTTGTTGTCGTTGCTTGTGCGTATCAAGCACGCACATGGCATTCATTTGTGAAGTGCCCCTTGCGCTTCTTGTTTATAAGGGCGTTGGGATAACGGGAACTGTTGCTTCTCAATTTGAAAAATGTCGTATGCAATTATGTTTACTGTGTAACAATACTACTTGAGCTGTTGGGGAGACACATTCATTTATGTTGTGTGTGTGTTGGTTTAATGAGAAAAAAAAGGGGTTTTGGGCTTTATGGATCTTGTCAGCTACTGTAACTTGGTCAAAGTCATGTGATAGAAGCTTCTATGATTTTAGGTGTCAAACTTGTAGAAGGATTAAGGTTCCAAACTCTTATTTTCTATAAATATTTTTTTCAAGACTTAACAATAACAAGGGCTATGGTTGGACTGTTTAAAAAGACACTGATGGGTTTAGTGGTGCCTAGCTACCAAAACCAAATTCTCCAGTTTGTAATTTTATATTTTTTGATTTTTCTATTTTTATGCTGTTTGTTGATTAAAAAAATCCACAAAAATAAAACAGTTGATGCTTCAACTTAAACTAATTATTGTTGTTATATGTTTCATATTACAGATACAAAATGAAGGCTATCTACTGCAATTAGAAGCTAAGGATGCTTTGCTAAATGCCCTTCTTGTTGCAGTCAGGAGATTCAGTACTGGGCCTCCCCAGGTTTTTTATTTTATTTTGTTTTTTTTTTAAGACACAAGACTGCTGATGGAGAGTTGTTATGATTGAAAACAATCAGTTGTCTTGTAGATTGATTCATCCTAAAGGCATTTAGTTTTGATTGGCTCTTTGTTTTTGCCATGACAGCTTTTAACACAGATTTGTCTTGCACTCTCTGCCCTTGTTCTTCAAGTTGTTGCACATGGAAACCCAATTCAGCAGCTTTTTTACAGTCTGCAGAATTTGCAGAGCCAGGATAATGGTAATATTGCCGTCCTGGAGATGCTCACTGTCCTGCCAGAGGAAGTTGTTGATAATGAACGACCTGATTCTAAAATTAGCTCATTACAAAAAAGCCATTATACACAAGAGGTTTGGGACTTCTGCTTTAATACGTTTGCATGTCCTTGTGGTCTCTGACCTTTCTCTCTCACTATACCTTCTAGTTCCACACACTCTACTATGGTTGTCTTGCAGCTTCTATCGCATACGCCTATGGTTCTTGATTTCTTGCTGCAACAATCTGAACTAAGTTTTGATGGTTCTGTGCAACAGCATGAAAGGAATCGGAAAATTTTGCGTTGCTTATTGAGCTGGGTATGTACTTTCACAGTTACACAGTCATATTAACCGATTTGAGTTTTGCAATGGTGCATACTGCTAAGGTGGTTCACTTTGCAAGCATGGTTCTCCTTGGTTTTGTTTGCTGGACAAGACATTTTCTGCTTTAGATATTCATCTATTGGAGCTCTATCAGATGTTCTGTTTTCATTTTACTTTATTCTAGTATGTCCTTGTATTCAGGTTAGAGCAGGATGCTTCTCGGAGATTTCCCAGGGAACATTGCCAGCTCACCCACTTCTGAATTTTGTGTTCAACTCATTGCAGGTAATCCAGTTCTTGTGCAGTTGTTTCTTGAGATGGAGTATTCTTTAGTACTCGAGATTGATTAATTTCCACATTCTCTGTGTAGGTACCTTCCTCATTTGATTTGGCTGTTGAAGTACTCATTGAACTTGTGAGTAGACATGAGGTATGGTTGCCCACTTTGATGGAGTTTATTCTTGAGTCTCGATCTGTTCAACTTAATTGCATGCTTTTTATGGGGGAAAAAACCTTAATTGCATTTTATCGTATTCTAAGTGATTGATGTAATGTCTCATTTCACTTGTAATCTGTTTACCTACTAAATTTTAGATTTGATTAGCCCCAATAACTGTCATGCAGTTATATTGGCTGGCGATATTCAAATTGAACAGTCAAGGAACTGAGTTCAAGTCTGCGGGGCCTTTAGGATAGTTTAGGTCGAAGATACTTGTTGTATTGATGGTTCATTAGAGCTTAGAGGCATGTCATGGTAAGGGTTGTTTATCATGGATTCATGGGCCAATTTAAGGATATTTGGGTGCTATCAATTATATTTATAAAAGTTGATTTGTGGTCTGTGAAGTCTTCCATATCAAATTCTTCAAAACTCAGAAATGAAATAATAAGTGAATCAGAGTCAAGGAAACAGGTCTAGGGTAGACTTCAGATTGAGGAATTCATATATGAACTTGGTGAAAAACAAAAGAACCCTTTGTAATATTAATTGGTAGCTTGCCTATCCCACTTAGAGATTAGTTGCATTACTTTAGTGTGACCCAAAAGCCTTGAGCTATGTAATTTGGTTTTAAACCTTTTCACTTTGAGCACTTGAATGTATATGCATATTTGGTCTATGTTCACTTATCTTTAGGCTACCAGTTAGTTTTACAAACCTAACAGCTCTAGGATAGTTGAATACTTGATTTGAGTCAACCGAAATATTTTTAGTCTATTCTTTTTTCCCCTTTGGCATGTTTAACTCTTTCTACTGGCTTACCTTTCATTTTGTTTTTTTCGTTGTATATTTCAAAATTTGGTTGCCACTGTTCAATTTTTGCCATATTTGAAAAATGGCCGAGAGAAGCAGTGGATTGTTACTATTATAATTGCAAGGTTGGTTCCACTGCACATGTAACTAAAATTTCTCTGAATTTTATGCCTGGTATTTCCAGGAACATTTAGGGTGGACATTGGTAGTTTTCTAAGTGAAACTTATCTGTATATTTCATTGAGTTTTAATCTTTATGTATGGTGTCTCTAAGGACGTGTGATATATTGACTGATAATTTGACATGGCCTTTCTTTAGGGAGTGCCTCAAGGTCTGTTATGCAGAGTACATTATCTAAAGGAAGTACTTCTCCTTCCAGCTCTTACTAGAGGAGACATGAAAATAATTGGGGGCCTTGCATGCTTGTTGTCAGAAATTGGGCAGGCTGTAAGTAATGGAACAGTAATTTCATTAATTTGTGTTTCCTTGGATTTCTGAATACTTGTTACGTATACCTTCTTTTTGTTTTCTGTTGGAATTACACTGATAAAGCAACTACACACTAACCGTGACACTTTATTTAACTTTCTGTTTACTGTTATGAGAGCAGCTGAGTTTCTTGTGGTTGCTCATGTTGACATGTTTATTGATTTTTTTTAGCACTTTATACTCATGCATGTCTCATTTAACTTCTCATACTTGTTGAATGTATGCTAGGCTCCGTCCCTTATAGTAGAAGCAAGTCCAGAAGCCCTTGCATTGGCAGATGCACTCCTGAGGTGAATTGCAACAATTTATTTAGAATCCTTTATTGCTATAGTCCTATCCAATCATTTGGTTGCCAAAGAATCAAGGAGTTTTATTTGTTTTTTTAATGAGCTTCCAGTCAATGAAATTATTAAATGTGACCTTTATGCTGTATTGCACATAAGATGCTTTTCCATTAAAATCTAGCCATATATAAAGGTCATAAATATTTGGTAACAGTTGTATTTGGGAACTTTCATAGGTACTTTCTCATGTTTTTAGAGTTTTGCATATTTCTAATAAGCTTACTTGCATAAAGCACCTTATTTTAGATATTTGGTTTTGGATTGTGACTAAGCTACTGAATATGCGAGCAGCTGCGTGGCATTTCCATGTGAAGATTGGGAGATTGCAGACTCTACACTGCAGTTTTGGTAATGCCATTTTCAGCAGGCTTCCAATTTGTTTATGTAGTACCTGCCTCTACTTGTCAATTGTTGTACATGTGAATGTGTGATATATGTTGATTGTCTCTCTGTTCTCTCTTCTTTTTCTATGTCTTGTTGACTGTGATAGAGTTGCTTGCCTATGTTTATTCACTAAAGTATTTGGAGCATTTTCCAATTGAGATTAATTGGTTATGCATAGTTTCTTCATTTTCTCTATACTCGCATACTAAATCATGCTGCTGTTTCAACCTAGTTGATGTGTCGTAACTCATAAGCCGAGTTTATCAGCGATTGTTATTTTGATTGCTATGCACCTGTGTATGAGAATGATTACAGGATTTTAGTCTTGTTGTCTTGTATATGAATCCTTAAATCCTGAAATGCCGATAGATTTGAAATTCTTGCTGTACACTTGAGCTTCTTTAGTTTCTTTAAGATTTTTTCCCCCGTTATTTTTTTCTTTTATCCTTTCATTCTATCTTCCGTGCCTTTAAAGACAATGTCTTAGTACAGTCAGCATGAACGTGATATATCTTGTTTCAGGTCCTCTCTTGCAAGCTATATCCTTTGCCTTGATGAGGATGGTGCAAAACATAGGAAACATGTGGAGGAAACTTTTTCACCTGTCTTCTCAGCATTACTTGATTCATTGTTGTTGCGATCTCAGGTTTATTTTCAGTCTGTTTGTATTATCCATTACGTGCCTTGATTAATGTATTGTTTCTTGTCTGACCCCTTTTCTAGCCCAGGAAGGATAGGGGTTTGATGTTGGCTTTATTATTTTTGGTTTATTTTGATGGGATTGACATCGTAAATTAAGAGAGTTCTCTACTTCTAACTTCTCAGTGCTTGGAGCCACATTGGATGTAACACTTTAAGCTGAATTTAAATATATCATAGCGCAAGCAAGACATCAATATTGTTATTTATTATCTGAACCATATTTTGCGTAAGTTGTTTTTAACCCAAAAAAGGAAGTTGGGTTCAGTTGATCCTACATAGCGCGAACATATAGCCACTGCTTTACTGAAGATTCGGTCTCAGAAACACTTAGAGGCTGTTGAAGAATTATGAATTCAGGATTAAGGAAAATAAAAGATCGAATGCAAGTACAGGCTAAGTCCATCAATAAGAAGACTAATAACGATAAGCACATTAGGAATATGACAGAAATCAGAAATAGTAGGAATCGCTTCCTCAACATGACAAATTGGGGCCATAATATTATAATTAAATTAAGGATATTCTCAATACTCTGTAGTATTTGACGTTAATAGAAAACATTCCTAATATTTGCTACCAGTGTAAATCCATTTGCAGGAAGCAGTTAGAACAGGAGTGGAACTTTTTCTCTAGGTGGTAAAAAGGCCTTAGGAAATAACCCTTGAAGAGGTACTTTGTAGTTTCAATCCCTTGTGGTGAGAGGTGCTAAATAGGTCACACCTAATTGAAGAAATGGATTAACAGATGATAGCAGTAAAATATTTGACCTTCCATGCACCCTTAAGAGAATGCCATGTGTTTCTATTAAGGGATATTCCCATTGTAGACAAACTTGTGTTGATGGTAGAAAATACTTTCAAAAGAAGCTTGAAAGTCTTTTATTTGTTAAATAGCGTGAAGGAAGTTTGCAAACTACTAATGATTTTCTTTTACTGTTCTAGTTGATATTTCAGGTTTAAAGACTATTGGATATAGCATTTTACTATACTTTTTACCTCTTGAGACTTGACAATAGATTTATGCTAATAATAGTTGACCTTTTTTTTTGTGTCTGTAGTTGACATTATTTGCTGGCTAGATTATAATAGGCACAATTTAATAGAAGTAAACTAAATTAATAATCGGGATATGTCCCATTTAAGTTTTTATTTAATATACTACATAAGTACATATATGAAACAAATGTTTACTTGCGTATTGTTTTTGTGTGCATAAATAAAACAGCTGTTGCTCAAGAAGTCAGCTTCATTGTTTGTTTGTTTTGTTTTTGTTTGTTGTTGGCATAGAAGAGTGATTGAGTTGCCTGATGGTCTTGTCCATTTCAGGATGAATCTAGTAGAACTTTTTGTGGATATATGTCACCTTTTAGGATCTTCCATATTTATACAAAAGGTATTTTGGATAGTTCCATTGATTTTAATTCGTTTTTGAGTTAATTTCCGCATCTCCTGGGCTATGTTGTGTGTTTTATACCTTGATCATGGTGTGATTATACACTGGTATTAGTTATTTATTATATAATAACTGCAATACTCACTACTTGTGAATCTATTTGATCATTTTAGGTTATTGTAAACAGATAGTGAGGATAATAGCTAGATTAATAGAGATATCATATCATCTTTTAACATACCTATTGATATATTTACCCACCAATTAAAGAAATAAAATATTGTTTCCCTGTGTTTGATGAAGAACCTTAGTAGAAGGAAAGAAAAGATAGGCAGAAGAAGGTATGCTCTGCTAGAGCAAAAATGTAAAAGCAAAGCTAGGCTGATGATGCTTTAATAGAATCAAGCTGAAGGAGAAGAAATTCCACCTCAGATATCTGAATGATATTTTTAGCTAGTCTTATTAAAAACAAGTAAGCATTTATATTTGTATAATTTGTTGCAAAGAGCCAATGATCACAGAGATTAATTCTTATGAGGAGCATTAATTCATATTTATGATGGATTCAACATGAACTTACAGAGAGAACTGTTGTTAATCCAAATAATCTTTATCATCTATAGTAATAGTATTGAGTAATAATAATTTACTTCTTGATTAGTCTTTTGAGCTTGGAATTCTTGATATGTTGAAACAAGAAGGAGCTCAGACCAGTGGAAAAAAGGGACTGAACGGGCTACTTTGCTGAATGATTTTGAATAGATCTTGTTATGATATAAAGAAAGCTGGGCTGCTGGAGACAGAATCATAAGTTTGCCTTGGCTAAGGACTATGATCCAAATTGGAAGCCTTTCCAATAATGTGGGTATAAGTAGGATTAAAAGAGCTTGATTAAGAGCCATTTTGGTGTTTGTTGAAAAATAAGGTTACAGGACTTAATCGTTACATCTGGTTTTTATCAAGGCTGCTGAGACAGCACTGGGGACAACCTGTGAAGGTGTTTGCCAAGTTTCAGTGTGGAGGAAAAATTGGTGCTAGTACTTGCTTCACTTTTATCTTTGGTTCCTAAGAAATGGTGCATGGTAAACCCATTAGTGTGGTCATTTTTCTTTTTGTCTGGATAGAGTGTTGAGCCTTGAGAGATACTATTTCAGAAACTAAGTGCATTTACTTCAGGTAACAATACTTGGGATGTTGTTTTTTTGCCAGGAGTGGTAGATAATGCAACACTTAACAAAAAACAGTTTGTTTCTTAAACTTGATTTTGAGAAAGCTTTGATTAGTCCACTTTTTTTATTTTAATTATTTGGAAATGGATTTGGAGGATTGGTGCTTTGGTTCCGTGTGGGAAACAGAGGTACCTTCCCTGTGATGATAAATGGTGAGCCCAAAACATGGTTTTGCAATCAAAAGGGTGTTGGATAGGGAGGTCTTTGATCTTATTTTACTTATTACTAACCATATATCTAGAGAATTTCCCAATGACCTTATTTAAAGTGGGTTTGAGGGCATTGTTGTTTCTTATTTGCTAGTTGCTGATTAGATGGGACATAGAAAAGATTTTCCTTCGCTGTTCTCTCTCTTTGAGTGGTGATACCTGGCATTGGAGTGTTTGCTGGGACTAGTCAAAGGGCTAGTGCACCAGCTAACGTGGTCTCTAAGACTGCTAATTGTGGTGGGATGTTAGGTCAGCTGCAAGTTATTAGCTTTAGGTTCCAACATTGGAAGTATGGGATTCTGGTGCTTGGGCTGTTCAATTTCAGCGTGTAGNATTTTGCTTATTACTAACCTTATATCTAGAGAATTTCCCAATGACCTTATTTAAAGTGGGTTTGAGGGCATTGTTGTTTCTTATTTGCTAGTTGCTGATTAGATGGGACATAGAAAAGATTTTCCTTCGCCGTTCTCTCTCTTTGAGTGGTGATACCTGGCATTGGAGTGTTTGCTGGGACTAGTCAAAGGGCTAGTGCACCAGCTAACGTGGTCTCTAAGACTGCTAATTGTGGTGGGATGTTAGGATCCAGCTGCAAGTTATTAGCTTTAGGTTCCAACATTGGAAGTATGGGATTCTGGTGCTTGGGCTGTTCAATTTCAGCGTGTAG
>NC_029777.3:90702982-90710223 GCF_000817695.3 Arachis duranensis
AGGATACCTACAGACTGTTTTCCGACCGCAAGATATATGTATAAAGCAGAGGCTGTCTCAGTAGAGCTGCTAAGAATTATAATTGTGCTCAACATTCCTATCAGAGTCCTTTTGGATCTGCTTGACTCAGCTCATGTCTTCTCAGCTTAAACTTGTACTTCTATTTTACATCCCCTATTAGATTGGATGTATATGTTAAACTTGTTTACATTGATAGTGTATTAAAATGAAATTCTTAGCTCCAAAATTGTAGTTTTCTATGAAAATGAAGACCAAGGAAGTCAACGTCATTCATTCATTCATTCTGGTAATTAGTTTATAAAATATTCCAAGGTTTTACTATATAGCTCATCTCCTAAATCCATTTCTGAGCAGCGTGGTATAGTACTTTGGATATTTTTGCTAATTACTTTACTAGGA
The DNA here is from genome assembly GCF_000817695.3 of Arachis duranensis. Lineage (NCBI taxonomy): Eukaryota > Viridiplantae > Streptophyta > Magnoliopsida > Fabales > Fabaceae > Arachis > Arachis duranensis. The sequence goes on from NC_029777.3 coordinate 90,703,403, forward strand.
AGTTATTTGTTTATTAGATTTTTGAATGGGAAATATTCTGTTATCCAGTCGTTCTGGTTCATTTAAATGTAAATGATATGCTTTCATAGATACCTCAATCATATTTTTTGTTAGACAGTTACTTGATCATCGGTAGATCATGTCATTTTCGTTAACTTGCAGCTCTTTATTGCTGGGTGGGCATCTCCAAATCTACCAATCCCTTGGAAGGAAGTGGAAAGCAAGCTGTTTGCTCTTAATGCTGTGAGTGCCACTTGCTGCTTCAATTGGATACCATATTAGCATCTTAATGACAGCATTGAGTCTATTGATTTGGCATGCAGCAAAACAAAGAACTGAGAAACTGAGTATAATGTTTGCATAGTGTAATGCTTTTCTTCTTTTAGTTTTGCATGTTTGCTTTTATAATACTTCAGCTCCTACTCATGTGGTGGTTGTCCCTTTCTGTTATATGTCTACCTGGCATTGTTCTTTAGGGTATTGGGATATTGAAAGCTAGTACACTGTTAAACCTTTAACAGCTATAAACTAGTGCAGCTCTACCCAATTTATTTATGGTAATTTATCCCTTGTTTCAGGCCGCTGATGTGATAATACAGAATGGCCAGAGTTTTGATTTCTCTATGGTCATGCAGATTGTGACCATGTTGTCCACAAAGCCGTCAGATGGGTTGAAGGGTTTCAACTGCATTGTGGGTTCTATAAGAATACTCTCTCATTTCCTCATTCACATTTGTTTCTAAGGGTGTTTCTTATTATCTTGTCCATCTAAAGGTCTAATTTCATTTTAGGTATACAGATCTCTAGCAGAGGTGATTGGTTCCTATTCTAAGTGGATATCATCTTTTAAGGAAAATTTTAGGCCCTTGTTGTGAGTACTCACAATCTCCACTTTGTTGTAGTATATGCATATTTAATGGAATAATTGGTCTTGTCTCATTATTTTTAATTTTCTATTACATGCTCATTTAGGTTGGATAGATATATCTTATCAAGATTTATCATTTGTATAATCAAACTTAAAATAACTATGTTGAACATGATTGACTAATTGCTGATTTGATCATTATTGATATTCATATGTTATGTTCTGATGCAAACTTTCTACTTTCAGATTATTTCTTGCTATAGGGATTTCAGAGCCTCTATCCTCAAATGCTTGTGCATCTACCCTGCGGAAAGTCTGTGAGGATGCTTCTATAGTAATTTATGAACCTTCAAATTTGGAAGTTCTGATGTGGATAGGGGAGGTAAGCTACTCTCCATGTTTCAGTGGCACAAATATCCAACTGAAAATATCATGCTTTGAGTTGATGATGTAACAAGTGATTGGATTTCTGTTGTTATTTCTTTTTTCGTATGAGCCAAGCCAATAGGATGAACTGAAAAAGTTCTGCATCATGAACTATGTAACGTTCACATCAATATCTATTCTATTATATTGCCGCGAAAAAGAAAGTAACATGAAAGCAAAGGAGATGCAGAAAATATTTAGAGTAAAAGATGCCATGCCGCCACTCGGACTCGAACCGAGATGCTCTAGCACTGCTTCCTAAGAGCAGCGTGTCTACCAATTTCATGGAGTTTTGAAAAATCCAAACATCTCAGAAATAGATAGAGAGGTAGGAATTTATCGAACGAACCGCACTCCTTCGTATACGTCAGGAGTCCATTGATGAGAAAGGGCTGGGGAAAGCTTGAACCCAATTCCTACAGTGATGAATATAAGCGCAATTCTACATTTTTAGCACTTTTGAGTTTTTCTTTGTGATGTATATACATGGCTAAAAATTGTCAGCTTAATGTAAATGGAAGTTCTTGTGTTCTTTCTTTCTTTTTAATTTTTTTTCAGAAGCATTATCTAATTTCCCAATTCAGTGTATGATATCTTTATCAGATATATTGAATATTGTATTTTCCTTTGGCCACTTATGTAATGCCTATCCTTGTAGGGGCTAGACAAGTGGCATTTATCAATGGAAGATGAGGAAGAAGTAATGAATGCTATAAGTCTGATCCTTAGTTCTGTTCCCAACAGAGAACTGAAGAGCAACTTATTGGCTAGATTTCTTTCTTCTAGCTATGAAGCAATTGGGAAACTTGTGAGCCCCATTTTTCCTTCTTGAACACTAATTTGGGTTTTGACTCTGATTCCTGTTTTGACTGGATCTACTGAGATGGATTTTTCAACCATAATCTATTGGAGTTGATTCACCTCTATGATTTTGCAATCTGTTTTTATATATAATAATTTTCTGAAGGAACTTGTTTGGGATGATTCTGTATGTAGCTTGCTCTATGAATTGGAGGATCTGATCTTATATATTTTTTAGGTTGATCCAGAGACCAGCCATTCTCTTAAGCAGAGCCCTGCTTCCTATATGCAAGTTTTGAATGCTGCCTCTAGAGGGTTACACAGGTATGCCAGTGAATACTATGTTTGGGATGTTCTGAAATTTTTGTACTTGGGGTAGACCAAGATAGTTGATGTAAATATTACGAGGAACAATGGTAGTGTTTACATTACAGTGTTTGAATGGTCTGTATGGGGTTCAAAAGGCAGGGGAACTTAATTACTTTAATTTAATTCCTGCTATTTTTTATTTTTATTTTTTATTTTTACTGTTTGTATAAGATAATTGCATTGCCTTCAATTGAAAAATACTCAATAGGGGTAAGACAATTAAATTAGTTTTCTTTTACAATATAATTATGTGGAGAAGTCCGAATGAAAGTATACAACCTTCACCACCCAAAAAGAAACCCATAAAACCACCGGTATGAAGTCAGGCAATTCCTTATTATTCAGGTAGCTTCCTTTGTGCTGTACATTAAACAAATAATAAAAATAAAAAATTTCCCGGAACTAGAATGCTAGGTCAGTGATAAATAAAATACATAAAATTCATACACCCTTTAGCTGCTGAATATGATGTAATAATATTGGCAAGGTAAGGGGGAAGAGAAGTAAAACAGAACATGACATGGTGACTTTGAAGCGTCAGTGAAAAGGGATGTTGAAATCAATATGTTCTACTCATAACAAAGTAAGTTATCTTTGTTGCAAGTTGTCGATGCCATCCTGTCTAAGATCTCACACTCCAACATTTCGTGCTTGCATGGAATTGATGTTAAATAACCATTCATATGCCTATACCTTGCACCTTCTGCTTTTGTGATAAGTGATTTTTTATGGTATCAGAGCTTCTATAGCCAAAAAGGTTTAAAGTTTTGATCCTTGATGCTCCAAAGAATTTAAGCACGACAAAAATAAACCCATGCATAGTTCATGTTTCAAACCCAAAAGAGGCCATTGCGTGAGGAGACCGATTATGTATATAATCATTCATGTGCTTCTACTTAATAGTTTAAACTTTTAGGATAAGTGGTTTCATGAAAATAGGTTTCATTTTATGGGATTTTGTTCAGCCTTTTCTTCATTAGTTGTCTTTTTTTAGGTATTGGGATTTTCATAGTAGACTATGTTTGTCATGGTTATTCTTTCTGATCCTGCTCTCAATCCTGTAAATTCAGAATGGGAACTGTATTCAATCATCTTTCTATATCTGCGGTGGCTGAACCTGCTGCAGATGACTCCATACTTTCACTCTTACGGGTCTTCTGGCCCATCTTGGAGAAAGTTTTTAGCTCTGAACATATGGAGAGTAGTAATTTATCCATGGCAGCTTGCCGAGCTCTTTCGCTAGCTATTCAATCTTCAGGTTTGTTATATTCATTTTGGACTTGTCTGGCAACATTTCATGAATGGCTCCCATGAGAAGTATTTTCTTTGATATTTTGGATGTGCAGGTCAGCATTTTGCAACATTATTGCCGAAAGTGCTGGATTGGCTTTCAACAAATTTTGTTTTGTACCAAAGTCATGAGTATTACATAAGAACCGGTAAGTTCCTTATTGTCTTAAATTACCCACATTCTGGGTTTACTTGGCACTTACTGGTTAAATTAATTGTTAAGATCTTACCGATGATTTTGCAAAGTACTGCTCATATGCTGCATGCACCATAATTTGTTAAGAACAATTTGATAAAGAAGCATCAATTTGTTAAATGATGATGTGACCATCAAAATGTAGATGAGCCAGGCAGCTAGCTGAGGTGGTGTTGCATGTATTAGTTACCTTTTAAAGTTAAAACCATAGTGATGTAATATTAAGCAAAACTGCTTAATTACATCAAGATTTGATGTACATATGTATGGTAGGGGGTGTATCAGATGAGAATATCTATAATTGATTTTTGGCAATAGATGAGAGGATCTGTCAGTATATTTTTGTTTCTTTTCTCACCATCATACATGAAATCTGGAGTTGGTGTTACTTTTCATAATTATGAAATTTCTTCTGATTATGGAATGTTACAGACTTTGCTCAGGTTAGTCCCATTAACCGTTAAGAATTTCCTAACTCAAATATTATGTTTCAGCTTCCATTGTCATTGAGGAGTTTGGTCACCGAGAGGAGTATGGACCTTTATTTGTCACCACATTTGAAAGGTTTACTCATGCAGCTTCTGTAATGGCTCTAACTTCCTCCTACGTATGTGACCAAGAACCTGACTTAGTGGAGGCCTACACCAATTTTGCATCTACATTTATTCGTTCCTGTAACAAGGTTTTCATTATTATTATTGTTATCTTGTGGGCATTGGTTCCAGATTCTAGTGATGATGAGAACTGGTCACAATCTGTTCTTTATCATTTCAGAGATTTATTATGTGGGAGAAATGAAGTCTGCATATTAAAATGAGTATGATGATTTATTTCAGGATGCCCTTTCATCCTGTGGTTCTCTTCTTGAAGTTTCTATCCAAAAAGCTGCTATATGCTGCACAGCAATGCACCGCGGAGCTGCCCTGGCCGCAATGTCATATTTATCTTGTAAGAAATATCTGCTTGTTATCCTCCTTGTTACGCACTTACAACTTGATATTTGGTGGGAAGTTTGTGAGTGTTTTTATTGTTCTAAATTTCTTTTTAAATCTGAGATTATTTTAAGCTTTCCATTTTTTTTCTGTGGGTTTGACTAAGCTCACTTTTAAGAATATTAGAAATAGAAAGCTTAAATGAAAAAAAATAAAATAAAATCTTCAACGATTAATTAAATTGGAAGAAATAAATTTCTATTTCTACTCTGTTAACAAGTGTTCTAAGAATACTCATTAGCTAAACCTTTTATTTTCTTTGTAAAGAGGATCACTTTTTTCCTATATCTTTTTATTATCTCTTTCTGTTATGAAATATCTTGCCTCATCTGATAAAAGGGGAAAAAAAAAGTAATTGTCAATTGAAAGTTGGCTCTAGTTTGATATCTTGGATCACAACGGTAACTTGTAAATTTTAAAGTAAATGCATTTCCGCGCAGAGGGAATGGTATGAATAAAGACTAGTATATAATTCTATAAAAACGAAGGATATCCTATGCTTATGAAAATATTGTAGCTGACTCGCATTAGCAATAAATCTTGATCTTCTACTAATCTCAGAAACAATCGCCATAATAATTAACTTTCGAACAAGGTTCCTTTATAAGGGTGCCTTCTGATTTGATCTGGTGAAGGTCATGATGCAATTCAAATTAAATCAAGAGTTGATATATACATACATGCTAATTTTAGAGACAAGCTCACTTTTGAAGAGCTTTCTTCCAACTTTGTAGACCGAGTATCTTTCACATTATATATGCATCTCTTATTAAATGTGGTCTATTTTTACTATGCTCTTCAGGTTTCTTAGACGTGGGCCTTGTCACGCTGTTAGAACATAGTAATTGTATTCTTGAAGGGTCATTCAACGCCACAACCATCCATGTCATTTCTCACAGTGGTGAGGGGCTTGTATCCAATGTGGTATATGCTTTACTTGGTGTATCTGCAATGTCCCGGGTAAGTTGTCACATGTAAAAGTATTACCTATACCTATTTTATCTTGTCACATGTAAAAGTATTACCTATACCTATTTTCTTTCTTTGGGATAGAATATAAAGTTCTCTATCCCATTTCTTTTTTCCACTGAGGCTGATGTGCATACCGTTTAGAGTGAGAGAGCTGTTAAGAATGGGTTAGCAAGGTTTGGTTGATGGTGTGTGGTGGTTTTAGTTTCTGATCTTCAATTTGCTGATGGCAATTATGCAGTTGATCCTTCCCTTGATAATTTTATATGCCTTTCACCTGACATTGTTCATGTTGATAACCCAGAATTTTGAATGGTTCATGTACTTTATAATTTTTATTTTTACCCTTCCCTCTCCCCAGCTTTCTTCATATGATTTCAATATTAATTGATCTTTTAGCTTAGATACATGGAATCTTTTAAATTTTGATGAAAAATAGATTAAAAAATTATGTTTACATGATAGGTTCACAAATGTGCAACAATTCTTCAACAACTGGCTGCAATTTGCACATTATCCGAAAGAACAACATTGAAGTCTATACTTTGCTGGCAAACTCTGCATGGATGGCTACAGTCAGCAGTCTCTCTGTATTTATTATTATTCCTTTAATATGTTTTATTGTTTTATTTGACTCTTGCTATATGGAAACCAGCAGTTAGAATTGAGACTTGAAACCGAACATGATCATAGAAAGAAATGTTTGGTTTGTAAAATGGGAATTGGAGGTTTGATTTGCTAGCATTCTATTTTCTTTCAAAAGAAAAATGCAACACGCTCTTATGGGTTCTGATGTTATGCCTATCTGCATGGCCATTGGCATTAAACTCTGATCCAATGTTGTGTTAACTGATTCATCTCTGTCCTAATTGTTTACCATCTATTAGGCAGTTTTGTTCTGAATTTATTT
>NC_029777.3:90710335-90719607 GCF_000817695.3 Arachis duranensis
GAGACCTTGGTGCCACTTTGGTCAAAGGCCCTTGTTGATGCAGCCGCTGATTATCTCGAGAGCAAGAACTCCAATGGATTGAAGAGTAATTACGGGCATATGCAAGGGAAGGGTGGCAGAGTTTTAAAGCGCCTTGTTCGGGAATTTGCCGATTCTCACCGGAATATACCAAATCTAACTTGAAGACATGACAATGTGAATTGTGAGAATTAGCTCATGCATTACAGCAATCAGCTTCAAAGAAAGTTAACCGAGGCACCTTACCTGTATCAATTGTTGTAGAGTGATGAGGTATGTATAGTCAGTCATATTTTGTCCAATCTGGTGCCCTACCGTTCAAAATGCCTCACCATTTTCCATTACTATATTTGTGTAATTTTCCCTCTCTGTACAGTACACATCCCACAATTTTGGCCCTCAAAATCAGGTTAGGAAAAATGCCCACCTCCTTTTGAAATTGTACAGGATATCCGTGAAGGAATATCCAGAGATGGAATTAGAAATTTTGAAGGGAAGGAAACTCATGATGTCTATTTTCGCTGTACCACCTGAAACTACTTGAATAATTGTAATAGTAGGAATTAGTTTTAGCATAATAAATGATGATTTGATCCCTCAAATAAGAAGATAATCTGAAGGGAGAATTTTCTTTTTTCATCTAGAAAAATACTGAAATAGAATAAACAAACCGAGGATAACACATGAAAGGCAGTTTAACTGAAAAAACACGTGTGTTTATATATATAACTATATACTAAAGAATTTTTCGTCGGCGTAATTTTTTTTACAAAATTTAATTTTGGATTAAAAGTATATATTTTGTAATTCTATTCATAAAATTTTATATTGATTTAATACTATTTGATATTTTTAAGTATATTAAAATTGATGATAATATAAAAATTAAAATCGTAAAATCGTAAATAATTAAATGAATTGTAATTGTATTTTTATTTATATCCAGTTGTTAATTCAACAATTTGGATTGATAAAAAGTAATCTTTATAAAGTGAGATACTCAGATACCAGCAATATAATTTACTGGAAAATATTTACTCTGTCAAATATAGGTACAATAGAAATAAGATACCGAAGATAAAATGATGGATATTTTTTAAAATAAATAAAATGAAATAATTACTTTTACATATATTTTTAAAAATTATTTTTGTTTTGTTACGTATTTCATTTAAGAATAAAGCTCTACATCCAAACAAAATTCTTATTCAAATTATTGTAATAATTTTCTAAATCACGCGCTTCTTTTCTTTCTCCTTCTCCTCCTCGTATTTCTTTTTTTTCTTTCAAATTCGCACAGGTTCTTCTTCGTCCTTTCTTCTTTTTTTTGTTCTTCTTTTAAATTTGTACACGCAGGTTTTTCTTCTTTCCTTCTTCTCCTCCTCTTTTTTCTCTTCCTCTTAGAAATTATCAATTTAATTCAATTCAGAACACTTGCGTCCATTAAATTCAAAATAATTCAATTAAATTCATAATGAACCGAACATATTAAGGTGAAACAATTGTATAATACTAAATGAACGGAACATTATCCATTATATAAAATTAAATTCAAAACAGATTTCTACATAATGAACCGAACACGTTATTAAGGTGAAACAATTGTATAGTATTAAATGAAAGGAACATTATTCATTATATAAAATCAAATTCAAAACACGTGTCTACAATTTAGAGATTATCAATTCAATTCAATTCAATTTAGAACACCTGCGTCCATTCAATTCATAATGAACCGAACATGTTATTAAGGTGAAACAATTGTATAGTATTAAATAAACGGAACATTATCCATTATATAAAATCAAATTCAAAACAGCTTTCTGGATAATGAACTGAACACGTTATTAAAAAATAGAGCATAATGAATTCTCAAATAAGTCGTTATATGGATCATTTTGGATTGAGACCAAATATCAAAATAACATTGCTAGAAATAAATGAGATAATATCTTCATTTATTCATTAAAAAGGCGCATTCTTTGAAGCTAGAATGGATTTTTCTTAATATCTAACATAATGAATCAAATAATCCTTAAAGAATGATAAGGTAGACGAAAAATTATTCGAAAAGACTTCTACAAGATGCTCTATTTTTGTATAGAAAGGCTCCGTTTGGTTGATGTATTTGATGAGACATAGACACAGAGACACAGACATTAAAGACATGGATATAAAATATTTGTGTCTATGTATTGTGTTTGGCAAAAATAAGAAACAAGACACATATATGTGAAAAAGACTGAATTACCCTTCATTCAACCACAAGTTTTACCACCATTACAATACACCTATTATCCCAAACAATGCATGCCATCACTATTAAATTTTTATTTCTTCTAATAATTTTTTATTTCTTCTAATACCATCTTAAATTATCATTTAAATATTAAATATATAATTATTCTTGAAAAAAAATAGAAAATTAAAGTTCAGAATTTATCAAAGATTAATCAAAATTTAAATAAATAAAAAAATTAAATGTACAAATTTTTTTTTGAAAAAAATAGAAAAGTAAATTTAGTTGTAGAATCTAAAAGAAAAAGAGAAAAAAAAGATTTGGGAAGATAAGAAGACAAATTTTAAAAACTCAATAAGGGTAAAAGAGTAAAAAATTAGTATCTCACAAGTTGTGTCTCAGTGTCTCACCAAATTGGAGGTACACAAATTTAGTGTCTCCGTGTCCATCCGTGTCCTCCCGTGTCCTTCGAAAATCTGTGTCTCACCAAACCAAACAGCAGACATGTGTCACCGTGTACCACTGTGTCTATGTCTCAGTGTCTATGTCTCAGTAACCAAACGCTACCAAATAGTCCGAGGTTATCTCCGAAGTGAATGGTGGTTGATAGAAAAACCCTTGATTATAATTGTTAGTATGAGTACTGCGTTCAACATGAAACTTGTGGTTCGTAGTAAAACACCTATTTTCTTGTTGAGACCTAATATGATCTTCATCGATTTCTCGAGATATTTTCTTACGAAATTTTGTTATAGCATCTATAATGGCATCTGGTTTAGGTGGACAGCCTGACAAATATACATCCACAGGAATTAGCTTATCAACTCCCCAAACAGTACTATAAGAATTGGTACTAAACATACCCCCTGTGATTGTACAGGCTCCTATAACAATAACATATTTTGGAAAGTGTAAAATTTTCAATAGCGGCCTCTCTGAGCTTTCTTATAATTTGGATATGTTATTTAGGAATCAATCTATTAGGTATAGGATTACACAGTTATGGTTCATTTACATCTAATTGAATTGAATTTAATTAAGAAAAAAATCTCTGACAAATACAAATAAAAAAAAGCATAAGTATATATACATCATAAGAGATAAGTATATATACATATCTAATATACTAATATATAAAATGTATAAGAAATTTTAGTATATATTCGATATTTTACTTATATATAATATATTTGATATGAATATAGAAAGAATAAAGAAAAAATAGAATTGTCGAGAACCCTTTAAACCAAGTAGAAATGTAATGATTCAAGGGGTACTAAATGAACCGAACATTATCCATTATATAAAATCAAATTCAAAACAGCTTTCTACATAATGAACCGAACACGTTATTAAGGTGAAACCATTGTATAGTACTAAATGAACGGAATATTATTCATTATATAAAATCAAATTCAAAATACTCGTGTCTACAATTTAGAGATTATCAATTCAATTCAATTCAGAAAATCTGCATCCATTCAATTTAATTCAATTCAATTTAGCAATTGCATTTCATTCAATTCGATTGAAAAATAATCCATTAGTAAAATGTTGGTATTGTTAGTGATGACGATAACGAAAGAGGAGGAGAAGAAGAAGAAGAAGAGGAGAATCTGCATGCGAGAAGGATGAGGAAGAGGAGGAGAAGATATACGTGAATTTGAAAGAAGAAGAAAATGACGTATGCGTGTATTTGAAAGAAGAAGAAGAAGCGCGGGGGAGGAGAAGAAGAAAAAGTGCATGTAATAATGCTCTAAATGAGAGTGATTTTTGTTGGTGTTAGAACTATTTGAATAAACTTGGATGAAAAAATACTTGGATGTGTAGCAATCATGTTTGTTTAATTGGACAAATAATACAAAGTCAAGTATTTTGGTAATGTGTCATTTCTCATTTAATTTGTGATATCCAAAGAGGGAACTATAATATCACAATGAGAACAAACTATCAAAAACTACCAAAAGTATTCATGAAGTTTAAACTAAGGAAATTAATACTGTACTCATAGAAGATGGGTTTCGTATGACAAAAGTATCTAAATTCTAATTTTTTGTTAATTTTTTTAATAAAATTTTCAAACTATCCTCACCCTCAACCTCAACTCACTTTTCTAACCTTCCATAACCCAACCTGCACTATTCAAACCCTTTCCATTCGAAACTACTTCTACAACAGACCATCCAAAATCAATGGTGCTAGTGGTGGTGGAGGACCTTGACCGGTTCCTGGTAGAGAAATTCAATATGGTGAGTTCTTTCCCATTTTTTTCACTACATCCCTTTATACAAAGAAAATCCCCAAATTAAGAAAAAAAAAAAGAAAATAACTAAAACGATTAAAAATTGTTCTTTTACAGTTCTTTCTCTGATTCTTCATTGGTATTGGTTGATTTTGTTGCGCTGCAATCCTCTGTTGCGTTACTATCCAAAACTTCCACCATAAAGATTCATTTCGTCTGTCCCTGAAAGCGCAATATCACTATTCAATTCGGTGTCGGCACACCGAGGTGGAGAAGGGTACTAGCGAGGGAGGCTCGCGTGAGAGGGTGGGTGATGCTCTGCGCCAAGTTAGAGGTCTCTGAGATGGCCGAGGAAGAGCATGGAGACGATGAAGTATGAGTAGAAAATGAAGGCTATGAGTGCAATGGGAAGGCCATAAGAAGGAGGAAATTGAGTGCGATGGGGAAGGAGGAATTTGAGTATGATGGGGAAGGCCATAGAAAGGCCAATGGAGCTTTGAGTAGAAAATGAGGGATTTGTGGTGGTGGAATTGAAGTTGAGGACGTGGGTAGTTTAGGAATTTTATTAAAAAATAAAAAAAATTAGAGTTTGGATACTTTTATTGTACGGAATTCATTTTTCATAGGTAATAATAATAATAATAATAATAATAATAATAATAATAATAAAAGTCGTACACACATAGTAGTAGTAGTAGTAATAATAAGTAGACTTAGCAGTTAAATATAAGATAATAAAAAATAAAATAATTATTTAAGAACATACATAAAAAAAATAATATTGTCATGTTAAAAATAAAAAGAATGCCATTATAAATTAATGTTTTTATTATTTTGAATATTATACTGTGTGTGAAATTACCTTTTTATTATTTTAAATACTATAATAAGTGATTGTGTGTATATTTCTAGTTTTTTATCAACATGTATAAATAGTTCTAATTTAAAATTTTAAATATATCTAAACCAATTTGGGTTGGTTGAATAAACAACTTAGTCGTTCGCTTAAGCAAGTGTTGGGAGTTCGAATTCTATCTTGTATGCATAACAACTCATTGATCAATTGCAGACTCTTAAATACAACTCAAATTCATGACGGATTAGTCCTTAACTTGTTGGGTATTGTGGGAAGCCAAAAACAAATATATCTATACCTAAATTTTATTATATTTTTTTCCCCACTGTAAAATTTCTTTGGGTCCGTCTCTGACTAGGAATTTATTGCCTAAAAAACTTGATCCGTCGTAAACTTATAATGAGATAACTGCAGTCGCCTTATGCTTAGTTTGGTAAAGATTTACTTTTCAAAAGTAGCTTATAAAAGGTAGTTTTTAAAAGTTAGCTTTTTAAAAGTTGTAGCATCTGTGTTTGGTAAATTAAATTAAAAATGGTTTTTAATAAGCATAAACAACAAGTGCGTTTGGTAAAATAGCTTTTAAAATTTAAAAATATTATAATAGACATCAATGTAAGAATTAAATTTGAATATTAATTAATGTACGAGTTTATATTAGACTTTTTAATTTTGATAAGCACAAGCTAATTTTGAAAAGCTCATCCTAAGGGTGTGCTTTAAAGAGTGGTCTCTGTGCCACAATACAGATAATTGAAAAAAATATAATGCGGCTAAGATAGAAACAAAATTGGCTGTAAGCGAAGCAAGAACAACAACATATGATGATCTCTACCAGTCCTTAGGCACGAAAGAAGGAGAAAAATGTATATATAGAATCACAAAGAGGCATGAAAGAAGAACGAGAGACTTGTAAAGGATAAAGACGGGGAGGTGTTAGCTCAAGAGGAGAAGATTAATGAAAGGTGGAAGAGCTACTTCTACGAGTTATTTAATAAGGACAGAAGACTCTTCCGAACTTTGGTCGGTTATGCACGAGGGAAGAAGATCAAAACTTCGACTACTATCGAAGGATTTGAGACTTTGAAGTTAAAGAGGCTCTAAAGTGGATGAAAAATGGCAGGTCAGTATGGCCCGATAATATCTCGATTGAAGTTTGGAAGGGTCTTGGAGAGAAAGGCGTCAATTAGTTAGCCAAGCTTTTTAATGAGATGTTAAGGTCTAAGAAGATGCCAGATGAGTGAAAAAAGAGAAACCTTGGTACTTATCTACAAGAATAAAGGGGATATACAAAGTTGCAGAAATTATAGAGGGATCAAGCTCATGAGCCATGCCATGAAGTTATGGAAAAGGGTGATAGAACAGAGGCTAAGACAAGAGACACAAGTAACAGAGAACCAATTTAGTTTTATGCCAGGTAGATCCACCACTGAAGTGATATACCTGTTAAAAAAGATGATGGAGAGGTATCGTAGTAATAAAAAGGATTTACATATGGTGTTTATTGATTTGGAAAAAGCATACGATAGGGTGCCAAGGGAGGTCTTATGGAAGGTTTTAGAAAAGAAGAGAGTAAGGATCGCATATATTCGTGCAATTAAAGACATGTATGATGGGACTACAACTAGTGTGAAGACTCGAGGTGGTGTGAGAGAGGAATTTCCTATTGGTATAGGATTACACCAGGGATCATCCTTAAGTCAATACCTTTTCACATTAGTCTTGGAAGTACTCACAGAGCACATCCAAGAGCTTGTACCATGGTGCATGCTTTTTTCCCGATGATATCATCCTTATGGGAGAGTTAAGAGAAGACCTAAATAAGAAGTTGGAGTTATGAAGAGAGGCTCTAGAAGTGTATGGTCTACGCATAAGTCGTAGCAACACAGAATATATGGAATGCAAGTTCGGCCTGCAAAGGGAAAACCCTAATATAGAGGTGAAGATTGGAGATAACATCCTACGAAAAGTTAAGAGTTTTAAATATCTTGGGTGCATCATACAGGATAATAGAGAGATTGAACAGGATGTAAATCATAGGATCCAAGCAGGTTGGTCAAAATGACGGAGTGCATCTGATTTTATATGTGACAAAAAAGTGCATTTAAAACTTAAAAATAAATTCTATCGCACTGCTATCAGACCGGCTATGTTTTATGGTACATAGTGTTAGATAGCCAAAGGGGAGCACAAACAGAAGCTAAGTGTGGCAGAGATGAAGATGTTGATATGGATGAATGGTCATACGCGATTGGATAGAATAAGGAATAAAGATATAAGAGAGAGAGAGAGAGAGAGAGAGAGAGAGAGAGAGAGAGTTGGAGTAGCATCTATTGTGGAAAAGATGGTAGAATTGTGTCTCAGGTGGTTTGGACATGTGAGAAAAAGACTGATAGAATACTCAGTCAGGAGGGTGGATGAGATGGAAGATGGATAAGGGGTGAAAGGCAGAGGAAGACAAGAAGACCATCCATGAGGTGGTCAAACGAGATCTACATGTAAACGGTCTCTCTATAGACATGATACATAATAGAGCACAATGGTGTTGTTTGATTCATGTAACTGACCCCACCTAGTGGGACAAGGCTTTGTTGTTGTTGTTGTTGTTGTTGTTGTTGTTGTTGTTGTTGTTGTTGTTGTTATTGTTGTTGTATCCTTAGGTGTTTTCAAAAGCACCCTTAACTTTTAAAAGCTGCAAGCATAAATACATGAGTTTTTTATTTACCAAATATAAAATGAAGTGCTTATGCTTTTGAAAAGCACAAGCTTCTCTCCAAAAAGTTTTAACAAAGCAAGCATTAACCGAGACATTTCACGAATAGGCGAAGTGAAAGGACATTCTGCACTGTTCAGTGCTTTGGTTGAGTGATAGAGGCCGAAAACTCATATATTCCACCTTTCAGTCGGCAAAGTGACTGTCACCCTAAAAGACGTCCTATTTTTTTTGGCCTGCCAATTAATGGGGACATCGTAACGAGCAAAACAAATAACAGTCACTCATTTTTTGTAGGCAGCCCGGTCCGCACAATCACATGTTGGGTGGTGGACGAAATTGTGATTCATATGTTATTGCATTTTGTAAAATTCATTGCTTTTTCTTTCCCTGGCAATGGCGCCAAAAACATGATGCCAATACCATGGTTTACAACTATGTGTGGTCACAACTCCGTTCAACTTAACCAGCAAGTGTACTGGGTCATCCAAGTAATACCTTACGTGAGTAAGGGTCGATCCCACAGAGATTGTTGGTATGAAGCAAGCTATGGTCACCTTGTAAATCTCAGTCAGGCGGATAAGAATTGATTATCGATAAGTTCAAAAATTAATAATAAACAGAAAATAAAATAGGATAGAAATACTTATGTAGATCAATAGTGGGAATTTCAGATAGGCGTATGGAGATGATGTGCTCCTCTTGAATCTCTAATTTCTTATTACATTCATCTAATTCTTCTTACTCCTTTCCATGGCAAGCTGTATGTAGGGCATCACCGTTGTCAATGGCTACATCCCATCCTCTCAGTGAAAATGGTCCTATGCTCTGCCACAGCACGGCTAATCATCTGTCGGTTCTCAATTAGGTTGGAATAGAATCCCTTGATTCTTTTACGTCTGTCACTAACGCCCAACCTTCAGGAGTTTGAAGCTCGTCACAGTCATTCAATACCGGAATCCTACTCGAAATATCACAGACAAGGCTAGACTTTCCAGATTCCCGGAATTCTACTCGGAATACCACAGACAAGGTTAGACTTTCCGGATTCCCATGAATGCCGCCATCTATCTAGCTTATACCACGAAGATTCTGTTGGGGAATCTAAGAGATATGCGCCCGGCCTAAGGTAGAACGGAAGTGGTTGTCAGTCAAGCGTTCATAGGTGAGAAAGATGATGAGTGTCACGGATCATCACATTCATCAA
>NC_029777.3:90720322-90726844 GCF_000817695.3 Arachis duranensis
TCTCTAGGAACTTAGAATTTCAGATAGTGTTATTGATACTCCTAGTTAAGTTTGTTGATTCTTGAACACAGCTACTTTTATGAGTCTTGGCCGTGGCCCTAAGCACTTTGTTTTCCAGTATTACCACCGGATACATAAATGCCACAGACACATGACTGGGTGAACCTTTTCAAATTGTGACTCAACTTTGCTAGAGTCCCCAGTTAGAGGTGTCCAGAGCTCTTAAGCACACTCTTTTGCTTTGGATCATGACTTTAGCCACTCAGTCTCAAGCTTTTCACTTGGACCTGCATGACACAAACACATGGTTAGGGACAGCTTGATTTAGCCGCTTAGACCTGGATTTTATTTCCTTGGGCCCTCCTATCCATTGATGCTCAAAGCCTTGGATCCTTTTTACCCTTGCCTTTTGGGTTTAAGGGCTATTGGATTTTTCTGCTTGCTTTTTCTTTTTCTTTCTATTTTTTTCGCAAGCTTTTTACTTTTCATTGCTTTTTCTTGCTTCAAGAATCAATTTTCATGATTTTTCAGATTGTCAATAACATTTCTCTTTGTTCATCATTCTTTCAAGAGCCAACAGTTTTAACATTCATAAACAACAAGATAAAAAATATGCACTGTTCAAGCATTCATTCAAAAAACAAAAAGTATTGTCACCACATCAATATAATTGAACTAAATTCAAGGATAAATTCGAAATTCATGTACTTCTTGTTCTTTTGAATTAAAACATTTTTCTTTTAAGAGAGGTGAAGGATTAATGGAATTATTCATAACTTTAAGACATAGTTACTAAACACTAATGATCATGAAGTAGAAACACAAAATATAGATAAACATGAAGCATAAAAATCAAAAAACAGAGAAATAAGAACAAGGAATGAGTCCACCTTAGTGAGGGTGGCGCCTTCTTGAAGAACCAATAGTGCTCTTTGAGCTCCTTTATGTCTCTTCCTTGCTTCTGTTGGATGATCCCTAGTAATTTTGGTGCTCCTATCCTTAGTTGCTCCCAATAATTGTGTGAAGGACAATTTATCCCCTGAGGTATCTTAGGGATCTCTTGATTTGCAGTCAAATGTTCTACCACTGAGCTATAAACCCTTTAGATGAGTCTTTCCATCTCCCATGACTCAGAGGTGGAAGTTTTTGTCTTTCCTTTTCTCTCTCTTTTTTTTTTGAGGTTTCTCTGGCCTTAGGTGCAATCAATGGTTATGGAAAAACAAAAAGCTTTGCTTTTACCACACCAAACTTAGAAAATTGCTCGCCCTCGAGCAAGAGAAGAAAGAAAAGATGAAGAATAAGAAGAAGATATGGAGGAGATGGAGGGATGTGTGTATTCGGCTATATGGGTGGGATTGGGTGGGAAAGAGATTTTGAATTTTGAAGGTAGGTGGGGTGTATGGGGACGAGTGGATGGATGTGAGTGGTGAATGGAAAACAGAAGGGATGACCATGAATGGAGAGAGAGAGGGCGAGGTAGGTGGGGATCCTGTGAGGTCCACAGATCCTGAGGTAATCCTGTAGGGTCTACAGATCCTGAGGTGTCAAGGATTTACATCCCTGCACCAATTAGGCATGTAAAATGCCTTTGCATACCATTCTGGCGATTAAACGCCGAGGTGATGCACGTTCTGGGCGTTCAACGCCCATGTGTAGCATGTTTCTGGCGTTGAACGCCAGTTCCATGCTTGTTACTGGCGTTCAGCGCCAGCTTTCCTCAAGGCACATTCCTGGCGTTCAAATGCCAGAATGTTGCTTGTTTCTGGCGTTCATCGCCAGATTCATGCTCTGTTCTGGCGTTGAACGCCAACCATATGCTCCTTACTGGCGTTGAACGCTAGTATGTCCTCCCTCCAGGGTGTGAGTTTTCTTCTGCTGTTTTTGATTCTGTTTTTAATTTTTATATTTTTTTCGTGACTCAACATGATCATGCACCTAATAAAACACAAAATAAAAATAAAATAAAAATTAGATAAATAAAAATTGGGTTGCCTCCCAACAAACGCTTTTTTAATGTCAATAGCTTGATAGTGGGCTCCCATGGAGCCACAAAGGTGATCAGGTCAATGTTGTATAGTCCCAACACCAAACTTAGAGTTTGGATATGGGGTCTTAACACCAAACTTAGTGTTTGGTTGTGGCCTCCCAACACCAAACTTAGAGTTTGACTGTGGGGGCTCTTCTTGACTCTGAACTGAGAGAAACTCTTTGTGCTCACTCTCTTTTATCACAGAGGGATGGCCATGTGCCTTAAACACCAGGTAGTCCCCATTCAATTGAAGGACTAATTCACCTCTGTTGACATCTATCACAGCTCCTGCTGTAGCTAGGAAAGGTCTTCCAAGGATGATGCATTCATCCTCTTCCTTCCCAGTGTCTAATATTATGAAATCAGCAGGGATGTAAAGGCCTTCAACCTTTACATGGTGCCTATGGTACAAGGTATTAAGAACTTGCCAGGATCTTGTCTCTTTTGAGGTAAAATTTGCTGAATCCAGGTATCTAGTTCACTAATGAGCAATGGAGGTTCACTTTCCCAAGTCTCATTACTAAACAACTTGGCATTCACCTTCATGATAGCTCCTAAATATTGAGCAACTTGCTCTCCAGTCACATCTTCATCCTCCTCAGAGGAAGAATAGTCTTCAGAGCTTTTGAATGGCAGAAGGAGATTTAATGGAATCTCTATGGTCTCTATATGAGCCTCAGATTCCTTTAGATCCTTAATAGGAAACTCCTTCTTGCTTGAGAGACGTCCTAGGAGGTCTTCCTCACTAGGATTTTCGTCCTTCTCCTCCCTTGTGCATTCGACCATATTGATCACATCAATGGCCTTGCACTCTCCTTTTGGATTCTCTTCTGTATTGCTTGGAAGAATACTGAGAGGAGTTTCAATGACTTTCTTACTCAGCTGACCTACTTGTGCCTCCAGATTTCTGATGGAGGATTTTGTTTCACTCATGAAACTGAAAGTGGCTTTTGACAGATCAGAGACTAGATTGGCTAAATTAGAAGTGCTTTGTTCAGAATTCTTTGTCTGTTGCTGAGAAGATGATGGAAAAGGCTTGCTATTGCTCAGCCTATTGCATCCACCATTGTTAAAGCCTTGTTGAGGCTTTTGTTGATCCTTCCATGAGAAATTTGGATGATTTCTCCATGATGAATTATAGGTGTTTCCATAAGGTTCACCCATGTAATTAACCTCTGCCATTGCAGGGTTCTCAGGGTCATAAGCTTCTTCAGAAGCTGCCTCTTTAGTACTGTTGGATGCATTTTGCCATCCATTCAGACTTTGAGAGATCATGTTGACTTGCTGAGTCAACACTTTGTTCTGAGCCAATATGGTATTCAGAGCATCAATTTCAAGAACTCCATTCCTCTGAGGTGTCCCATTATTCACGAAATTCCTTTCAGAAGTGTACATGAATTGGTTATTTGCAACCATGTCAATGAGTTCTTGAGCTTCTGCAGGTGTTTTCTTTAGGTGGATGGATCCACCTGCAGAATGTTCCAATGACATTTTCAAAAACTCAGATAGACCATAATAGAATATATCTAATATGGTCCATTCTGAAAATATGTCAGATGGACACCTTTTGGTCAACTGCTTGTATCTTTCTCAAGCTTCATAGAGGGATTCACCATCTTTTTGTTTGAAGGTCTGAACATCCACTCTAAGCTTGCTCAGCTTTTGAGGAGGAAAGAATTTATCCAAGAAGGACATGACCAGCTTCTCCCAGGAGTCCAGGCTATCCTTAGGTTGTGAATCCAACCATATTCTAGCTCTGTCTCTTACAGCAAAAGGGAAAAGCATGAGCCTGTAGACTTCAGGATCTACTCCATTCATCTTAACAGTCTCACAGATCTGCAAGAACTCAGTTAAAAACTGATAAGGATCTTCAGATGGAAGTCCATAAAACTTGCAATTCTGTTGCATTAAAGCAACTAGTTGAGGCTTAAGCTCAAAATTATTGGCTCCAATGGCAGGAATGGAGATACTTCTTCCATCAAATTTGGACGTTGGTTTTTTGAAGTCACCAAGCATTCTCCTTGCATTATTGTTGTTGGGTTCGGCTGCCATCTCCTTCTCTTGTTCTAATATTTCTGAAAGGTTACTTCTGGATTGTTGTAATTTAGCTTGGATCAATTTCAACAAGAGTGCCTTTTTCCTTGTTCCTGCTCATATGAAAGAGAAGAAAACAAGAAAGGAAGAGGAATCCTCTATGTCACAGTATAGAGATTCCTTTATGTTAGTAGAAAAAGAAGGGGATAGAAGAAAGAAAAGTGAAGAATCCAAACACAAGGGATAGATTGGGTTCGGATTTTTAGATGAAGAGAGGTGAAGAGAAGTATTAGTGAATAAATAATTAAATAGAATAAGAAAAGAGAGGGAGAATTTCGAAAATAATTTTGAAAAAGAGGTTAGTATTTTGGAAAATTAAAGATAAGATAAGATTAAAATTAAAATTTAAAACAAAAAGAGTTTTTTTTTTTGAAAAAGAGATGAGATATTTTCGAAAATTAGAGAGGGAAAAGTAGTTAGGTGGTTTTGAAAAAGATAAGAAACAAACACAAAGTCAAAGAGTTAGTTGAAAAAGATATTAAAATCAAATTTAAAAAGATAAGAAGATAAGAAGTTAGATAAGATATTTTGAAATCAAATTTTGAAAAAGATAAGATAAAAAGATAAGAAGATAAGAAGATAGGAAGATAGAAAAGATCTTTTAAAGTCAAATTTTGAAAAAGATAAAAACATAAGGTAAAAAGATAAGATAAAAAGATAAAAAATGATTTTAATTTTTAAATTTAAAATTACTTACTTCACTAACAAGAAACTACAAGATAAGATTCTAGAACTTAAAGATTGAACCTTTCTTAACAAGAAAGTAACAAACTTCAAATTTTTTAATCAATCACATAAGATAAGAAAAAGATTTTGAAAACAAATTGAAAAAGAATTTTTGAATTTTTCGAAAAAGAGAAAAAATTGGAAAAGATATGATTTTTGAAAAAGATTTTGAAAAGATAAGATTTTTAAATTTTTGAAAATTTGACTTGACTTGTAAGAAACAACTAATTTTGAAAATTTTTGACTAAGTCAACTCAAATTTTCGAAAATTATGAGAAAAACAACGAAAAGATATTTTTTTGATTTTTGAAATTTTAATTATGAGAGAGAAAAATAATTAAAATTAAAACGTCATAATTGTGTTTTTCTCTTTTCTTTTTGGATCAAAACAAGGAATGCATGCAAGAATACTATGAATGTCAAGATGAACACCAAGAACACTTTGAAGATCATGATGAACATCAAGAACATATTTTTGAAAAATTTTGATGCAAAGAAGACATGCAAGACACCAAACTTAGAAATCTTTAATGCATGGACTCTAACAAACGAAAAATGCATATGAAAAACAACAAACAACACAAAACACCAAACTTAAAAATTGACTCAAGACTCAAACAAGAAACACAAAATATTTTTGATTTTTATGATTTTATGATTTTTTTGTATTTTTATTATATTTTTCGAAAATAAAGTTTGGAAAAATGAAAAAGAAAAGAAAAATTTTGAAAAAGATTTTTGAAAAATTAATAAAAAGAAAATTACCTATTCTGAGCAACAAGATGAGCCGTCAGTTGTCCATACTCGAACAATCCCCGGCAACGGCGCCAAAAACTTGGTGGACGAAATTGTGATTCATATGTTATTGCATTTTGTAAAATTCATTGCTTTTTCTTTCCCTGGAAATGGCACCAAAAACATGATGCCAATACCATGGTTTACAACTATGTGTGGTCACAACTCCGTTCAACTTAACCAGCAAGTGTATTGGGTCATCCAAGTAACACCTTACGTGAGTAAGGGTCGATCCCACAGAGATTGTTGGTATGAAGCAAGCTATGGTCACCTTGTAAATCTCAGTTAGGCAAGCTATGGTCACCTTGTAAATCTCAGTCAGGCGGATAAGAATTGATTATGGATAAGTTTGAAAATTAATAATAAACAGAAAATAAAATAGGGTTGAAATACTTATGTAGATCAATAGTGGGAATTTCAGATAAGCGCATGGAGATGCTGTGCTCCTCTTGAATCTCTACTTCCTTATTACATTCATCCAATTCTTCTTACTCCTTTCCATGGCAAGCTGTATGTAGGGCATCACCATTGTCAATGGCTACATCCCATCCTCTCAGTGAAAATGGTCTTATGCTCTATCACAGCACGGCTAATCATCTGTCGGTTCTCAATCAGGTTGGAATAAAATCCCTTGATTCTTTTGCTTCTGTCACTAACGCCCAGCCTTCAGGAGTTTGAAGCTCATCACAGTCATTCAATACCGGAATCCTACTCGGAATACCATAGACAAGGTTAGACTTTCCAGATTCCCGGAATTCTACTCGGAATACCACAGACAAGGTTAGACTTTTCGGATTCCCATGAATGCCGCCATCTATCTAGCTTATACCATGAAGATTCTATTGGGGAATCTAAGAGATATGCGCCCGGCCTAAGGT
>NC_029777.3:90727004-90766641 GCF_000817695.3 Arachis duranensis
TAATAGTAATTGTATTGAAACTTGAGGTACAGCAGAGCTCCACACCCTTAATCTATGGTGTGTAGAAACTCCACCGTTGAAAATACATAAGTGAGAGGTCCAGGCATGGCCGAATGGCCAGCCCCCATGATCTGAGAACTAATCATCCCAAGATGATCCTAAGATCTAAAGTGATCAAAAGATGTCCAATACAATAGTAAAAAGTTCTATTTATAATAAACTAGCTACTAGGGTTTACAAGAGTAAGTAATTGATGCATAAATCCACTTCTGGGGCCCACTTGGTGTGTGTTTGGGCTGAGCTTGATCTATCCACGAGCTGAGGCTTCTTTTGGAGTTGAACACCGAGTTATAGCGTGTTTCTGGCGTTCAACTCCGGGTCGTGACGTGTTTCTGGCGTTTGACTCCAGACAGCAGCATGTACTTGGTGTTGAGCGCCACTTTACGTCGTCAATTCCCGAATAAAGTATGGACTATTATATATTGCCGAAAAGCTCTAGATGTCTACTTTCCAACGCCGTTGAGAGCGCACCATTTGGAGTTCTGTAGCTCCAGAAAATCCATTTTAAGTGCAGGGAGGTCAGATTCCAACAGCATCAGCAGTCCTTTTGTCAGCCTTTTTCAGAGTTTTGCTCAAGTCCCTCAATTTCAGCCAGAAATTACCTGAAATTACAGAAAAACATACAAACTCATAGTAAAGTCCAGAAATGTGAATTTAACATAAAAACTAATGAAAACATCCCTAAAAGTAGCTTGAACTTACTAAAAACTACCTAAAAACAATACCAAAAAGCGTATAAATTATCCGCTCATCATTGGGGAAGGTAAACCTAACATAGGTTCGATAATGTAGAGACATCGAACCATTAGACACCCAAGAGTCTGTTGAGCGGTATGTTCTGGCTCACATATTCTGCATGCTTGGAACTGTTATGTTTCCCGACAAATCGACCAACTCTGCCAACTCGAAGTTTTTACCTCTTTTTCAAGATTTCCATTGCATTTGAAATTACTGTTGGGGGCAGTTTGTCTGTTATATCTATACAAGTCATTATATCGTGCATCGCGATACAACTGTAAAGAGATTGATGATCTCTTTATTCTGCTCTTTATTTGGGCATGAGAGTGTATGCCGTGAATAGCATCAATTCCTCGCGCTGAGCTTCCAGTTGTTGGCTTTTCCATTGGGCAACGATAATAATTATCGTCATTATTATTATAATCATCATTATTATTATTTTCGTGCATTTGATTTTATATTTTGTACGTTTATTTTTATTTTTGTACGTTTGATTTCATGTTTTGTACATTTTTTTTTATTTTTGTACGTTTGATTTCATGTCTTGTACATTTTTTTTTATTTTTGGATTTTGATTTCATGTTTTGTATGTCTTTTAACTACTTTTCATAAAAACATTTCTTTCGACTACTTTTCATCTCATAATATTTTACCCAAAGAGAAGTGTATACATAAAATATTTCACATGCATAAATACATAAAAAGGTTACATAAAAAGCTAAAAAATATACTAGTTACCCTATTAACTATATTGACCTCCAGTAGAACTTAGACTTGCGCGCTGAAAATATTGACTATGGCTATGAATCTCTCATCCATATAGAGTACACCGGCAAGGAGTGCGTATATCCCACGAATCCATTTCATTTCAAGTAGTGGGTTGAATTTAGTTGTCTTTTAGTCACGCGCCTCAATATTCAGTTGACGATGACCTTCGAACCATCATATCTAGGTTACATAGATGGGGATCGCCCATCGATACAAACTCGTCTATGTAAACCTTGTAAATTTCTGACATCTTGTACACGTCATGTTCATATACTTGCTAATCAAGACACTATTTGGCACAACATGCAAGCACGTGGCGACATGGTAGTCGCTCGACCTAAAAATGACTAGAATTGCAAAGTTGTTCGCAAGATTAATAGTGTAGATATAATCGTCACGTATTTCACATACCTCAAATATCTCATTGCACTTGTCGAACTGGTTGACAAGTATGTTTCCTACACGTCGAAAACTTTGTTCAACTCGTTAAGTGGCAAATTCTAAATATGTGAATCCATGAGAACACACTCATGAACCTCAGCAATCTTTCGAGTAAACAATTCGTTTAGCTAATAAAAAGTAGATCCAACTATGGCCATCACAGGAAGGTTGCGCATACCCTTAAGGACATAATTTATGCACTCTTCGTCATCATATGACCCCAACGATGACTCTTGTCAAATTTCAACACCCATTTCTCAACACCGATCTCATCGCACCATCGGGTAAGTGCTTCACTACACTTCTTAAGCCTTTGGTAGTTTTTGTTGTACTCTTTTTCTATCCTAGAGTAGCCTATAAAACAAACCATGCCACTGTTATAAGTAGACACCAGAAATTACTATGAATAGAACCATAATAGCAAATTTAAATACCTATGTTAACCACGAGTTTATGCAAATATAGAGTCTTGAATCTTCTTAAGAAGTTGGATCTAATATGCCTGGTGTAGAATATGTGTCACACTCTTGGTGGTGCCTATGCACTGTTACTATGAGCTACTGCTGCATCGATGAAATTATAGCAGTCAGAAATAATGTTGATGCAATCTCGAGTAACAACATATCTTCACAAGTTAGTAAGGAAAAAGTCCCATGTATCTACCGTTTCACCCTTCACTATGGCAAAAGCAATCGACACAATGTGTTTGGTTCCCGTCTTGTACAACTGCAACTAAAAGTGCACTCTTATATTTTCTATAAAGATGTGTGCCATCAACCTGAACCAATGACTTGCAGTGTCTAAATACTGTAATATACGGATAGAAGCTCCAAAATATCTAATAGAGAACTCTTACACCATTTACCTCCTCACTGTCATAATAAACAGGCAAAGCTTTTATTTGAACATGAGATATTGGCAACTTGGCACACATTACTTTCAACCACACTGGCAGAGTCTGGTAAAAACTTTTTAATCATCGAAAATTTTGGCGACGAACTTTTACTTTGCCAACCAAACCTTGCAGTAACGAACAATATAGTTGAACCTAGATTGAACTTCTACAATAATAGATTTCATCTTTATTGATGGATCTGCTTCAACTAGCAGCCTGATAGCATTTGCAATCGTGTCTGAGTCCAACTTGGCATAATCTTGTAAAATCATCTCCATGGTTCATATGTGTTTGGCATTGTATCTCCTAATGGCGATGGTCTTTTGCTTTGCCAACCAAGAGTTGCGGTAACTGGTGCACGAATTCCCACGCTTCGTACAAATGAACCAGCAAGTGTACTGGGTCGTCCTAGTAATACCTAAGTGAGTCAAGGTTGATTCCACGAGGATTGTGGTTTGAAGCAAGCTATGGTTATCTTGCAGGTATTAGTCAGGCGAGTAGGAGATGTTGGTATGTTTGTGATTGCATAAAAGGAAGTAAAAGGAAAAAGGGTAATTAGAACTCAGAAGTAGTGTAAACTGTAATAAGAAGATAGAATTACAAGGTTTGATTATAAGAAGATGGTTAAGGCTTGGAGATGCTATATCCTTCTAGATTAACTCTGGTCTTACTGTCTTCTTTAATTGTGAATGATTTCTTCTATGGCAGGCTGTATGTGATTGACGCTGGTTTGAGCAGCTGCCAATACTCTTTCAGATCTGAACCCCAAGGTTAGTGCGGATCCATTCTGATTGAGGGTGAAGCTCCTACAGTTCATTCTCCTTGGTGATCCTACTTAAAATGCCACAGATAAGGTTGAATTTTCCGGATCGGAGGATGTTGCCCCTTTGGGTTCTAGCCTTTACCACAAAGACCCTAATCTCCCCGTAAATTGGCTGAACTGGTATCTCGAGAAGTCCCCAACGAAGTCGTGGATTAGCCGTTTAAGAGATGTATAATCAAGCTGGTGGTTCATCATTGTCCGATGAAAGACGCACTCTGAACCCATGTAGAATATGATAACCTTATGCCAATTCAACGCATTCATATTGATGAAGAATGAATATACATCTTAGAATAGAGAATCAAACACAGATCAAAGAGGAACATTAATCTTTTATTAATCCGTGAAACTCAACAGGGCTCCTCCCCTCAACCTAGGAAGTTTAGAAACTCATACTGATAGAAAATACAATGATAAACGAAATTATGGTAAATGATAGGCGAAGATCATGTAAAATATCCCTTAAATACTAAACTAATGACTAGTAAGGATAAAACAGTCTTTTTAGTGCTAAAATCCACTTTTGGGGCCCACTTGGTGAGTGTTTGGGCTGAGTTTTGATGAGATCCACATTCTAAAAGGCCTCTAGGGTGTTGAACACTGGCTAAGAGGTCCTCTTTGGGCGTTTGGATGCTGGGCTCTGCTCGTTGGGTGCTGGATGCTTGGAAGGGGGTAGGAGGCTAGCGTTGAACGCCAGTTTTGGGCCTTCTAATCTGAAATAAAATATGAACTATTATACATTTTTTGAAAGTTATAGAAGTCAGCTTTCCATAGCCATTGAGAACGCTCCATGTTAACTTCCGTAGCTCTAGAAAAGCTCTTCTGAATGCAAGGAGGTCAGATCCGGACAACATCTGCAGTGCTTTCTCTGTCTCTGAATTAGACTTTTTCTCCAGCTCCTTAATTTTAGCCAGAAAATACCTGAAATTGTACAAAAACACACAAACTCAAAGTAGAATCCAAAAATGTGAATTTAACACTAAAACCTATGAAAACTTAATAAAAAATAAACAAAACATGCTAAAAACTATATGAAAACAATGCCAAAAAGCATATAAAATATCCGTTCATCATAATACCAAACTTAAACTGTTGCTTGTCCCCAAGCAACTAAAAACATAGTAGGATAAAAAGAAAAGTAAGATATAAATTTCAAAATTTCCAATGAAGCTCAGTTTCAATTAGATGAGCGGGACTTAGTAGCTTTTTGCTTCTGAATAGTTTTGGCATCTCACTATCCATTGAAACTAAAAAATGTTGGTCTCTTTAGGAACTTAGAATCTAGATAATATTATTGACTCTCCTAATTTAGTTCTTTTTTATTCTTAAACACAGCTTTTAGAGTCTTGGCCGTGACCCTAAGCATTTTGTTTTCCAGTATTACCACCGGATACATAAATGTCAGAGACACTTTAACTGGGTGAACCCTTTCGGATTGTGATTCAACTTTGCTAGAATCCTCAGATAGACGTGTCCAAAGTTCTTAAGCATACTCTTTTTACTTTGGATCATGACTTTAACCACTCAGTTCCAAGCTTTTTACTTGACACCTTCACGCCACAAGCACATGGTTAGGGACAGCTTGGTTGAGCCGCTTAGGCCAGGGTTTTATTCCTTTAGGCCCTCCTATCCATTAATACTCAAAGCCTTGGATCTTTTTACCCTTGCCTTTTGGTTTAAAGGGTTACTGGCTTTTTCAATTTGCCCTCCTTTTCCTGCATTTTTGGGCAGTCATGGATTTTTCTCTTTTTATTTATTTATTTATTTGTTTTCGCATTCATTAAATTTATTTTTTTTGCAACATGCTTTTTCTTTTTCTTTTTGCTGGTTTTTCTTACTTCAAGAATCAATTTTTGAATTTTTCAGATTACCAATAATATTTTTCCTTTTTCATCATTCTTTCAAGAGCCAACATTCTAAAATTTTAACTTCAAATATGCACTGTTTATTCATACATTCAGAAAATAAAAGCAATGCCACCACATCAAAATAATTGAACTATTCTTATTATATAACTTGAAATTCATGTATCTCTCAATTCTTTTCAAATATATTTTTTTAAGTAAAGTGAGAGACATATAGAACAGTTTACAACTTTAAGACATAAATGCAAATGATCATGTAACAAGAACAAAAGAACAGACAGAAAAATATAATAGAAAATAGAAAAATAACAAAAGAAAAGGAGATAAAGAGAACGAATCCACCTTTAATGGTGGCGACTAGTAATCCTCCTTGAGGATCCAATGTGGTGCTTGATCTCTTCAATGTTACTCCTTTGTCTTTGTTATTCTTCCTTCATGGCTCTTTGCAGGAGTGGTAGAAGTCAAAAAGCGAAGCTTTTGCAACACCAAACTTAAGAGTTTTGCTCGTCCTCGAGCAAATATGACAAATGGGAAAGATGGTGTGGAACCCAGTGGTCCTGAGAGGCTAGGAATTTAAGAATCCCTGCCCTCTGCTTTGGCGTTGAACACCCAGGATTTCCTCCTTGGCTGGCGTTCAACGCCAGCTATGCTCCCATTGGGGGCGTTGAATGCCCAGCCAGTGCTCCCTGGCTGGCGTTCAACGCCGGTAACACTCCATCCAGAGTGTTCTGTTTTCACTGCTTAACATTTCTGTCTCTGTTTTGACTGCTGCACATGATCATGACCCTACAGAAAATAACTAGAAAAACAAAATTAAATTAAAGAAAAGATAAATAATAACTATGGTTAGGTTGCCTCCCAACAAGCGCTTCTTTAATGTCTTTAGCTGGACTTCACTGTACTTAACTTAGTACCAGTGTTGAGCCTCCTGGATTTATATCTCTTTCAAGGTAATGTTTAACTCTTTGTCCATTGACAGTGAACCTGTTTTTAGGATCTTTACCTTGAAGTTCTATGTGCATATAAGGTGATACACTAGTAATCACATAGGGTCCCTTCCAACGGGATTTAAGTTTCCAAGGAAATAATTTGAGTCTTGAGTTGAAGAGCAGGACCTTCTGTCTTGGTTCAAAGACTCTGGAAGATATTTTCTTGTCATGCCACATTTTTTCTTTTTCCTTATAGATCCTTGCATTTTCAATTGCAACTAAGTAGAATTCATCCAACTCATTTAGTTGGAGCAGCTATTTCTCTCCTGTTGCTTTAGCATCAAGGTTGAGGAATCTAGTAGCCCAATAGATCTTGTGTTCTAGTTCTACTGGCAAATGACAGAACTTCCCATATACCAACTGATATGGTGAAGTTCCAATGGGGGGTTTTGAAAGCTGTTATGTATGCCCACAGAGCATCATCAAGCTTTCTAGCCCAATCATTTCTATTGGCACTTACTATCCTCTCTAGGATTCACTTTAGTTCTCTATTTGAGACTTCAACTTGCCTATTTTTTTGGGGATGATACAGTGTTGCTACTTTATGGCGAACTCCGTAACGGCTTAAGACAGAATCCAGATGTCTGTTGCAGAAATGAGTACCTCCATCACTAATTAGTGTCCTAGGGACACCAAATCTGCTTAAGATGTTCTTTTAGAGGAACTTCATTACTACTCTGGTGTCATTAGCAGGTGTTGCTATTGCTTCAACCCATTTAGACAAATAGTCTACTGCCACAAAGATGTAGGTGTTTGAGTATGAAGGTGGGAAGGGTCCCATGAAATCTATACCCCATACATCAAACAACTCAATCTCTAGGATTCTTTCTGAGGCATGCCGTGACCATGAGGGAGATTGCCAGTCCTTTGGCAACTTCAGACAAACTCTCTAGAGTCCTTAAAGAGACTAGGCCAGTAAAATGTCCTCCATAGTCCGAGCTATGGCAATGTCATAGGATTCTCTATGCCTCTTCCTCAGACTCATATCGTCGGATTATTCCATCCGAGCATCTCTTAAAGAGATATGGCTCATCCCACAAGTAGTATTTTGTATCATGCATGAGTTTCCGGGCGTGTTGCCTATTGAACTCCTTGGGAATGAACCTTATGGCCTTATAGTTTGCAATGTCTGTAAACCAAGGTGCTGTCCGGATGGCATAGAGCTACTCATCTGGAAAGGATTCGGATATGTCAGTGGAAGGAGGAAAAGTCCCTGCTACTGGTTCAATCCTAGACAAGTGGTCAGCCACTTGATTTTCTGTGCACTTTCTGTCTCTAATTTCTATATCAAACTCTTGTAGGAGTAATACCCATATTATGAGTCTAGGTTTAGAGTCCTGCTTATTGTGAAGATACTTTAGAGCGGCGTGGTCAGTATAGATAATGACCTTAGATCCTACTAGGTAGGATTTGAACTTGTCAATGGCATAAACTACTGCAAGTAGTTCTTTTTCTGTAGTAGTGTAATTCTTCTGTACATCATTTAGTACACGACTAGCATAATAAATGACATGCAGAAGCTTGTCATGTCTCTATTCCAGAACTGCGCCAATGGCATGGTCATTGGCATCACACATCAGTTCAAATGGCAAGTCCCAGTTGGGTGCAGAGATAATAGGAGCAATGACAAGATTGGCTTTCAGGGTTTCAAAGGCATGCAGGCATTCTTGGTCAAAGACAACTAGAACATCAGTGGCCAAGAGATTATACAGGGTTTTACGATTTTAGAAAAATCTTTTATGAACTTCCTGTAAAATCCTGCATGTCCTAGGAAACTTCTGATTGCCTTGACATTAGTAGGAGGAGGCAATCGTTCAATCACTTTCACCTTAGCTTGATCTACTTCTATCCCCTTGTTTGAGATCTAATGTCCGAGAATAATGCCTTCAGTTACCATGAAGTGGCATTTCTCCTAGTTTAGAACTAGGTTTATCTCTTGGCATCTTTTCAGAACTAGGGCCAGATGATCAAGGTAGGAGTCAAATGAGTCTCCAAAAACAGAAAAGTCATTCGTAAACACTTCAAGAAACTTCTCTACCATATTAAAGAAGATGGATAACATACATCTCTGAAAAATGATAGGTGTATTGCACAGGCCAAATGGCATTCGCCTGTAAGAAAACACGCCAGATGGACATGTGAATGTTGTCTTCTCTTGATCTTGTGGATCCACTGCTATTTGATTGTACCCGAAATATCCATCCAGAAAACAATAAAAAGCATGCCCTGCTAGTTTTTCTAGCATTTGGTCAATAAATGGTAAAGGAAAATTATCCTTCCTGGTCGCGTCATTGAGTCTTCTATAGTCAATGCACATATGCCACCCTATAACTGTCCTTGTAGGAATCAGTTCATTCTTTTCATTATGAACCACTGTCATGCATCCCTTCTTGGGAACAACTTGGACAGGGCTCACCCAGGGGCTATCAGAAATAGGATAAATAATCCCAGCCTCTGAGAGTTTAGTGACTTCCTTTTGCACTACTTCCTTCATAGCCAGATTCAATCGCCTTTGTGGTTGCACCACTAGTTTGGCATTATCCTCCAGTAGGATTTTATACATGCATCGGGCTGGGTTAATGCCCTTAAGGTCACTTACAGTTCACCCAAGGGCGGTCTTATGTGTTTTGAGCACTTTAATTAGTGCTTCTTTTTCCTGTGACTCTAAGGTAGAGATTATGATCACAGGATAAGTATCTTCATCTCCCAGAAATGTATATTTCAGGGAAGAAGGTAATGGCTTAAGCTCAAGCTTTGGAGGCTTCTCCTTTTTCTTAGGAATTTCCAAAGGATCCTCTAAGTCAGGCTGTTCATTAGTAAGGATGTCATTCAGCCTTTCGTTGAGACTCTCAGCCATATTTACTTCTTCCACTAGGGAATCAATGAGATTAATGGTCATGCATTCCTCTGAGGTGTCTTGATGCTGCATGGGTTTTACAGCATTCAGTACGAACTTTTTCTCATTAACTCTCAGGGTTACTTCCCCTTTTTCAACATCAATGAGGGTTTGTCCTATAACTAGGAAGGGTCTTCATAGGATAAGAGATGCACTCTTGTGTCCTTTCATGTCCAACACCACAAAGTCAGTGGAAAAAGTAAAGGGTCCAACCCTAATAATCATGTCTTCAATTACGCCTGATGGTATCTTAATAGAGCCATTAGCAAGTTGAAGACATATGCGGGTTGGTTTGACTTCATCAGTCAAGCAAAGCTTATTTATTAATGAAGCAGGTATTAAGTTGATGCTTGCTCCAAGGTCACATAGAGTTGTCCTTTTACAAGCATCACCTAGAGTTCATGGTATCATAAAGCTTCCAGGATCCTTAAATTTCTCTAGTAGGCTATTTTGAATGATTGCACTGCACTCTTCAGTGAAGATGACTGTTTCTGTCTCTCTCCAATCCTTCTTATGACTCAGAATGTCCTTCATGAATTTAGCATAAGAAGGTATCTGTTCAAGAGCCTCTGCAAAAGGGATATTGATCTCTAATATTCTGAGATAATCCGCAAAATGGGCAAACTATTTATCTTTGTCCTCTTGACAGAGTTTCTGAAGAAATGGTATCTTATTCTTATATTCATCAATCTTGGTTGATGAAGGCCGAGTGCCATGTGTGTTGGAAGGGGGGTTACTAGCTTGCTTAGGAGGGTTGCTATCAATATGTGATTGATTTCCCTTGCTTGGGCGTTCAACGCCCATGTTGTTACCCCCTTCCTGGCGTTCAACACCAGGGGCATCATTCTCTTGTGGGCGTTTGAACGCCCAGTCTCTGCCCTTTCTTAGCATTCAACGCTAAGAGTGATACCTCCCTAGTCGTTTGAACGCCTAGAGTTATCTTGTGCAAAAACCTGGTTATTCTCTGTCTGTTGTTCTTTTCCTAACCTCCTATTGTTCGTAGGTTGGGTATTCAAGGTTTTCCCACTCCTTAGTTGAATGGCCTGGCATTCATCTGTTATCTGCTTAGATAATTGCTACCTTGTTTGACTCAACTGTGCTTCTACATTCCTATTCAAAGCCTGAGTTTCTCGCAAAGCCTTTTGCAATTCCAGTAGTTAGGTGCAGTTGCTGAGTCAATGGGCCATCCTATTCGGGAGGGTTAGGTTCAGTAGATACTGCCTTAAACTCTCTTTCTATAGAAGTCTCAGCAGATGAGTACAGATGTTGATTAATGGCAACTGTCTCAATAAGCTCTTGAGCTTCTTCAATGGTCTTTTTCATGTGTATGGAACCACCAGTAGAGTGGTCCAAAGATATTCTAGCCATTTCTGAAAGTCTATAATAGAAGATGTCTAGCTGTACCCATACTGAAAACATTTTAGTGGGACATTTTCTTAGCATCCTTCTATACCTCTCCCAGGCATCATAAACAGATTCACTATCTCATTATTTGGAGCCCTGGATGTCCAGTCTCAACTGGATCATCTTCCTTGGAGGGAAGTATTGATTTAAAAACTTGTCTACTAACTGTTTCCAATTTTTCAAGCTAGCTTTAGGCTGGTTATCCAACCACTTCTTTGCTTGGTCCTTTACAGCAAAAGAAAAGAGCAATAGTTTGTAGACATCTTAGTATACTCCCTCATTGTGTACTGTGTCAGCAATTTTTAAAAAATCTACCAGGAATTCTGTAGGTTCTTCATGAGGAAGCCTAGAATACTGGCAGTTTTGCTGCACTAGAGTAATGAGTTTAGGGTTTAGTTCAAAGCTATTTGCTCTGATGTGAGGTATGCTAATACTTCTTCCATAGAAGTCAGTAGTGGAATTTGTATAAAATCTCAAAGTTCTTCTAAACTCTTCATTCCCATTTGGTTTCATGATGAAGAAAAGTAGAAGAAGAGAAAGAATGTGGGATAAAAATAATTTTTTTTGAAAATTAAATTAATAAATAAATAAAAATGGAAAACTAATTCAAAAATAAAAGAAATAATTAAGAAATTTTAAAACTTAGAAGAGAGAGGAATTAGTTGGTAAGTTTTGAAAAAGAAGAGAGAGAAGATAAGTAACTAATTAAAAAAGATTTGACTTTAAAATTTGAAAGTTAAGAGAAGATAAAAAAGATAAGATTAGTTAAGACAAGATAAGATTAGATAAGACAAGATAAGGAAGTTAAGAGAAGATAAGTTTTTAAATTAAAAAGATTTTTGAAATTTGAAATTTGAATTTGAAATTTTGAAATTTTAAATGTTGAATTTTGAAAAAGGCAACAAGATAAGATAGAAATTCGAAAAAGATTTAAATTTTGAAAAGGTTTGGTTTTTAAAATTTGAAATAAGATAAGATTTTTTGAAAATATTTGATTTTAAAAAGATTTGAATTTTGAAATTTAAAACTAAGATAAGATAAGATAAAAATTTTAAAACAAAAATATGAATTTTTTAATGTAAATTTTGAAATAATAATTAAATAAAGATAGAAAAGATATTTTTTATTTTTGAATTTAGTGAAGAAAGAGAAAAACAAGTAAAAGACACAAAACTTAAAATTTTTAGATTTAGCACCCCAAGTTTTTGAAAATTTGAATGAAAAATACAATGGGACACCAAACTTAAAAATTTTAAGATCAAAATACAAAGAAAACACAAGAACACTTTGAAGATTAAAAAGAACACTAAGAACAAGACTCGAGAAATTCAAAGAACACAAGAACATGTAAAGGATACCAAACTTAAAATTTTTAGAAAATGAAACATAAAATTTTTTTGAAATTTTAAAGAAAACACACAAGAAGACACCAAACTTAAAGATTTGACACAAGATTTAAACAAAAAGACACTAATTTTGAAAATTTTTTAGAAAAATGACTTAAGACTTTCGAAAATTACCAAGAATAAAAACAAAAAGACTCAAACTAAGAACAAATTAAAGTTTAAACCAAGAAAAGAAAAATATTTTTGAAAAAGGTTTTAATTTTTTTTCAAAAAAATAGAGGAAGAAAATAAAAATAAAATACTCAAATAAAATAAAAATTATCTGATCTAAGGAACAAGATAATCCGTCTGTTGCCCAAACTCAAACAATCCCCGACAACGGCGCCAAAAACTTAGTGCACGAATTCCCACGCTTCGTACAACTGAACTAGCAAGTGCACTGGATAGTCCATGTAATATCTGAGTGAGTCAGGGTCGATCCCACGAGGATTGTAGCTTGAAGTAAGCTATGTTTATCTTGCAGATCTTATTCAAGCAAGTAGGAGATGTTGGTATGTTTGTGATTGCATAAAAGGAAATAAAAGGAAAAGGGTAATCAAAACTCAGAAGTAATGTCAACTATGATAAGAAGATGGAATTACAAGGTTTGATTATAAGAAGAGGGTTAAGGCTTGGAGATGCTTTGTCCTTCTGGATTAACTCTGGTCTTATTGTCTTCTTTAATTGTGAATGATTTCTTCTATGGCAGGCTGTATATGATTGACGCTGGTTTGAGCAGCCGCCAATACTCCTCCAAATCTGAACCCCAGGGTTAGTGCGGATCCATTCTTATTGAGGGTGAAGCTCCTGCAGTTCATTCTCCTTAGTGATCCTACTTGAAATGCCACAGACAAGGTCGAATCTTTTGGATCGGAGGATGCTGCGCCTTTGGGTTCTAGCCTTTACCACAAAGACCCTAATCTTCCCATAAATCGGCTGAACTGATGTCTCGAGAAGTTCCCAACAAAATCGTGGATTAGCTGTCTAAGAGATGTATAATCAAGTTGATGGTTCATCATTATTCGATCAAAGACGCACTCTGAACCCATGTAGAATGTGATAACCTTATGCCAATTCAACGCATTCATATTGATGAAGAACGAATATACATCTTAGAATAGAGAATTAAACACATATTAAAGAGGAACGGTAATCTTTTATTAATCCATGAAACTCAATAGGGCTCCTCCCCTCCACTTTTGGGGCCCACTTGGTGAGTGTTTGGACTGAGATTTGATGAGATCCACATGCTAGGAGGCCTCTAGGGTGTTGAACGATGGCTAGGGGGTCCTCTCTGGGCTTTTGGATACTGGGCTCTGCTCCTTGGGCTCTAGACGCCTGGAAGGGGGTAGGAAGCTGGCGTTGGACGCCAATTTTGGGCCTTCTAATCTGAAGCAAATAATGGACTATTATACATTTCTAGAAAGCTATGGAAGTCAGCTTTCCATAGCCGTTAAGAATGCTCCATTTGGACTTCTGTAGCTCTAGAAAAGCTCTTCTGAGTGCAAGGAGGTCAGATCCAGACAGCATCTACAGTGCTTTCTCTGTCTCTGAATCAGACTTTTGCTTCAGCTCCTCAATTTCAACCAGAAAATACCTGAAATTGTACAAAAGCACACAAACTCAAAGTAGAGTCCAAAAATGTGAATTTAACACTAAAACTATGAAAACTTAATAAAAAATAAACAAAACATGCTAAAAATTATATGAAAATAATGCCAAAAAGCATATAAAATATCCGCTCATTAGTAACTTACAATATAGTTAAATCTGGATTGAACTTCTGCAATAATAGATTTCACCTTTATTGATGGGTCCGATTCGACCAGTAGCTTGATAGCATCCGCAATCATGTTTGAGTCCAACTTGGCATGATCTTGTGAAACCATCTCCATGGTGTATGTGTGTTTGCCATTGTATCTCCTAATCTCCCAACAACCTTTCTTTCGGGTCAAAGCTAGCTCAGATAAGCCAATCACATCATGTACCATATCCTTGCATTTTGCGAAGAATGTTGACGGCTCCGACTCATACATAGTGCAATTAATTCCTCTAAAGATTGTAACACCCTTATTACCAAAATGTCACACTTCCAGCTGCACCACTATGATAGTGAGGAGTATTACGACGACTTCTATATACTTAATAATAAAATATGAACCTTTGTAAAAAATTCGAAACTGTATAAACTATTCTTTTAAAAACCGAAAATATTTTTTGATTGAACATGCACATACATACATACAAATCAATCACAACCACTTGTATATGTATATATTTATATATACACATACACATACAATAACTTACAAACATAACTATCACGACTCCTAATCCTCTTTACAAGATACAATATTAAAGGTGAGTGAAAAATAAATACTAACTAAACTAATATAGTAGTATCACATGAGCAAAACACAATTAAACTCTTCGTAAACTTCTTCATCAGATTCCTGAAAAGATAAAGCTATAGGGGGTGAGAACCTAATCACATGGTCTCACCACGGATTTTCAGAATTATCATAAGATATTTAGAAAGAAAACTGTTTTCAAGCACAGTAATCATTGCTTGTCTTATGAATCTTTTTAAAACCAACGGTTTAACATCCAAAAAAATCCAAAACCTTTTTTAAAGAAATCAATTAATTATCTAAAATTCAAAATCTTTCTTTTCTTATAGAAAAATCTTAAAAGTTTCCTAAACTGTATGAGTGACTAACTTATTTCAAGTATAGGTTCATTAAGTCTATGCTGAACCACCTTGATTTTTCATACTTAACTAAACCTCAATCAGAAACCAATCACGGTCTTCAACCCATCACATAATCAATCAACACTATCATCAACTCATCACCAATACTCAATCTCAAAAGTATCACATTAGAAACAACCTTCAGCGTCTCTTCCACCCGCCAGAGAGATCTTTCAGAAACAAACACAGGCAAAACAGACAAGGAAAGTACAGGTATATATAGCAGTTACAGTAAATAGATCAGATAGCAGTTAATAACGGTTAAGCAATTAGGCAAACCAAAATAAATTCAAACTCAAACAAAGCATACAAATGCATATGATGCATGTCTGCCCTATGGCTGATGATATCATCTGTCGGTTATATAGCAAACCCGACATGTCCTGGTAGCTAACCTTGGACAGAAATATTGCATCGCAGAGCAAGTGGGTCCGAGCCACAACCCCCTTGTTACTACATGTTTAACCCAAAGCAAGTGAAATGAACCACTATTGTTGCTACTACCCAGGTGGGTGTTTAAAAACTCAACATAGAGCAAGTGGAATAAACCACTACTATTGCTACTGTCTAGGCATCTCAATCACTGACCCAGAGCAAGTGGGACGACCCACTACTGTTGCTACTGTCCAGGTATCTCATTCAAAAACTCATTCTCAATATCATTTCAATTCATTCAAAAATCATACTTTAAAATCAATCCTTATCATCCTTCATTCAAATTCAATCATCATCATTCCTTATTATTATACTTATCCTCACCACACCTTTCATTCCGTTAATCAATAATTCTTATTCAAAACATAATTCATTTTTTCTAAATAAATCAAACTCAAGACATAACCATTTTCTTAATAACTCAAAATCAAATCATATAATTCCTTAAATCCAAATCTTTCTAAATAACTACTTCAAACGAATCTTGCAATTTTTATAAAAATTTTGACAGCATCTCCTCTAAAACACAGACTTTTGCCACTCTTCAAGGGTCTTAACTAAACTATTTCCAAATCTCTAATCATTTTCCAAAATCCAACCAATTCTAATATCAAATCATTTTCAAAATCGAACCAATTAAAATATTAAATCTTTTTCAAAGTCAAACCAACTCCAAAATCAAATCATTTATAAAATCAAACCAATTCAAAATCAAACCACTTCCAAAATTAAATCATTTTCATATCTCAAATCATTTTCAATTCTCAGAATTATTTATGATAAATCAACAAAACCAATTCTAATATCTCAGATCATTTCCAATGCCAATTTATTTTCATTATCAAATTAACTCCAGAACTAAGAAAATCATTTTTCATAATATTCAACCAAATCAAATTTCCAAATCAATTTCTTATCAATAACCACACACCACTCAAGCAATCAGTAATTTAATCAAGTAAACAACCACATCCATAAGACTCACATAATCATAGAAATAGTATAACAATTCTGTAATATAAAATAAATTTTAAGAAAAATCCCTACCTCGATCGCTTCTTAACAACATGACAAAATTTCTTTAAAGCCCTTAATTTGCAACAGCGACGTCAACTCAGTCCATTCCCGCAGCGGCAACCGTTCATCAAACATAGCATGCAAGAACTGAAACTCAACCTTGAGATATTAACATCGCGTAAAACTCAATAACTTATAACAGAATAACAATAGTAAGGGTTCTGGGATAAAAGCGACTTACTGAACTCAGATAAGAACCAAAAAACGGAGCAGCTGCAGCTCCAACAGCAGTTTTCGGTGACCAAAGGTGCGACAACCACCATGGTAGGCGACTGGCACGAACAGCAACGACTGGAAACGACGAATAGTGGTGCAAGCAACAACGAACGGCGCGGCTTCCTTCCCTCCATCGCCTTTTGCTTCTTCGGCGACGGCATGCACGGTAATGGCTTCCTCAACGGTGAGCAAGAACGACAGCGATGGCGACATCTCTCTCTCTCTCTTCGCGAACGGCGACGGCAACAACGTGGAGCACGACAGCACGGCATGACAATAAGCTGGACAATGGTGGCGTGACAGCGGCTCCCTCTCTTCTGGCGCAACTCTCCCTCTCTTTTTCCCTGATTTCCCTCTTCTCCCTTCCCTTTTCCTTTTCTCTGCGTGGGTGTTTAGGTGCTATGGGAAAAAGGGTGTGCGGCTAGGGTTTTGGAGAGTGAGGGAGTGTGTTGTGTTAGGGTTAAATTAGGGTTAAGGTTAAATTAAGTATAAGGGTAATTTTATAATTTTAATAAAATTAGGGACAATAGAGTAATTGAAAACCAATTTGAATGCAACAAAATTATATTTAAAGGAAAGCACTATTTTTTTATAAACTTACAAATCATTTTCAAATAATTACTCTAATTCAAGAATTAGAGATAATAAAAATCAATTTCTTTTAAAATCTTAAAATAAAGCTCAAAATCTAAATATTCAAAATTAAGCATATAAAACTCTCATTATTTTTTTTCAATTTCTAAAATTGTAATCATAACTAAAAAATGCCCAATTTAATATAAAATCCCTAAAAATATAATTGCGAATAAATATAATAAATCATAAATAATTTTATTATTTTATTTTTTTGAAATCTGGAATTTTATAGAGATAATATAGCTTTTGATTGTAAAGATCACCGACTCTCTAAAATCAAATTTTATTCCGATACTAAACTCATCTTCCACCATAAAATTGCATTCACCTATCATATTTAAATTATCGTTTGTCAGTCAAGACTAAATAAAAAAAATTGGTAATGGTAACTTTAATGAAAAAAATATAATATACACATATTCGCATACTCAGGAAATTTTGGAGCATATATGACTGCGAGATTCAGAACTCGCATAAAAGACAAAACACCGAAGGGTTGCTGGATGACAACTACATTTGCTTCATTTTGCACTGCCGGATTGTTTGTCTCATCTCCGTCATCGTTTCGTCATCGACTTCGTAGTTGGTTTTGAATTCATCTTCACTGTCGTTGTTATCTTTTT
Organism: Arachis duranensis; assembly: GCF_000817695.3. Classification (NCBI taxonomy): domain Eukaryota; kingdom Viridiplantae; phylum Streptophyta; class Magnoliopsida; order Fabales; family Fabaceae; genus Arachis; species Arachis duranensis. The sequence goes on from NC_029777.3 coordinate 90,745,008, forward strand.
TTCAACCTATGTCCCTGATTTCATCCATATTCAACTCCTTGCCAACTGGGTCCTGCCCTATATGTTGTTCAAACTCAACGTAAAACTCTATAATTGACACATGAAATTGGATTTCTTGATAAATATAGAATATCTGTTGTATACATGCATCGTTAGTGATGGATATTATTTGAAACTGTATCAGCCCACTAAATGCTTGTATAGGACTTTTATATAAAATGTTGCTCATCCTCTTTGAAATGTGACTTTCTATGTTCTCATAAAGTCCACTTTGTAATTTTACAAAACTCATGGTACATGAAATAGCAAAAAAAAAAACAGACATTTACATGCAAAAGTTACTCCCTTGTATGTGTTTGGTATGATCTCACTGTTATTTATGAATTTACAAAACTTTCTATAGCCTTAATCTCACTTCACCCAATTTTTTTGACACTACTAATTGTCACAAAGAAACCAAAAATATGAAAAAAAGCTGAATGACAATCATATTTATAGACAAGATTTTTAAATTAAAATATTTTTAATACGTAAAATGCAACATATAATTTAAAATATTAAAAAAAATCAAAACACAACTTGTATTTTGCAGGTCTTAAAATAAAATAAAAATTATATTTTATGTTATTAAAAAAATGGGCAAAATACAACCTACATTTTGTAAGTTGTATATTTAAAAAATATTAAATTCTTAATCAGAACCTATATTTTGTAAGATTTAAAATAATAATAATAACAAAAATTAAATCGCAAGTTACTTTTTTAAGTGATATCATAAATATAAATATTTTATACACATCTATTTTATTGTATGGTACTGATTTTCTTTTCATATCTAAAAACATCAATCTAAAAAATATAAATAATTTAAAAAATATATAAAAAAATTTTAAATGTGTCATATTGTGCAGTATTGTCAACTAAACCCTAGTCAATTAAGGTGACAAATTATTTTCTTAACTAAGTCATTTTGCATTTGAGTTTTAGATAAAAAAATCTGCATGCGTCTTTGCTTGACAAATTTTTTTATAATTGATTGGAGAAATATATTATGCATAATTATAGAGAGTTGATGTGTTTTTTATTAATATGAAAATATTTTCTAAAAAAAATAAAAGCTATAAATTGAAAGCTCAAATTTGGATAAGAATAAAAAACTCTAGGTCAGATTTAAGTGAGAGTAAAAATTGAAAATGATATCACAGGGGTGAATCTCCAGTATTTTAGGAGAACAATGAAACAATACATTGTTTGCTTATTCCAATCACTCTTTGTAATCATAGAAACGAGTGAGATTAAAGGGTTCGAGCAAAACTTAATATTATAACATTGAGTCCCTTTTCCACTATGAGAAATTCCCATGGATCCTTTCCATGCCATTTTCTGGTGAGCAGGATCCTCTTTTAGAGGCAAGCTCAGAGCATACTTGGCACTGGATTGAGGAAGAAGGAAATAATACTAGCTAAGCTTTCAGAGAGAGAACAAGAATTTAGAACATTTTGTAAGATAGGAAAAGTGGATATATTACAATGTTCATTCAAGTCTGATTACAACTGGGGTGAGCACCCCTTTTTACAGAGGTCTCTGGATAGAAGTGATATCTCACGAAATCTAAACAAACCTATCATACAATGCCAACTGGAGGATAAGGATAAGCCTTATCTCCTTTCTAACTTTTCTGAGACATGTGACAGAAGTCACTTTATTCTAGCACACTTAATAATTATACATAGTGGGGTCACTACTTTAATAAAGGGACGGTTTGAAATAGTCTTCCGGAAGGGTCCCATCTCTATCTAAAAAGGATGAATCAGAAGCCAGATTGACAATTCCTAAATCCGTATTCGGGTCTTGTAGGTAGAGAAATGGGTCTTCAGTGTTTCCTTCATTTGGATCTTGGGCATCTTGCAAGTATGGGTCATATGGGTCTAATTTTGGGCCTTTAGCATCATCGGGTATTCCTGCATCAAATCTGGTTGGGCTTGGCGGTAAGGCATAAACTTTTCCACTTGGATCTTCAGAATTCAGATCCTCTTCAGAATTTCTGCTTGGAACATGTGTGGACGTACTGGGTTGGTCTCTTGGAGTATAAAAAGAGTATTGTCCAAATTGATTGATGATCCCTGAAGTTATGAATCTGGATTGGAACTCCTGGAGGGTTATTGGTGGAACATCTGTCTGAAACGGGAGTCCTTCAACTACATCTTTTTCTCCATATAATCCAGGCTGCCAAAGTTTACAAAGGTATTTTGCCAAGGCATTTAGGACTGTCTTTTCATCTGTGGGCCATATGGTAGAATACCCAACAATATCGACCTTGTTCATGGTATGTGCATCACCTCTAGTAAAATAATTCCATTGTAAGGTGACAAAACAACAGAATTTCCATTTTGTCTTAGAGGATTTATTCCACAGTTGGTGTTGTTTGAGCATATTATATAACATTCCTCTCCATGCTCCAAGTGGGGCATACATAGAGAATAACCAAACTAGATGAGACTGGGCTGTAGTGCGGTTACACAGCATGTGATATACAGGGAAGAGAGGTATTATGATAGCACATGTATACATGGAAGACAGAGCCCAGATATACCACATCATTTCTTCTGGTATAGGTCTTTGGATTTTGGGTATACTGCAAAAAGGGGTATCCATGTCAAAGTACTTTGGATTTGGATGGATTTGGGTTATAATAAGGAGCTGGTGTAGCCAGTAAAACAAAGTTTGCCTGGCTAGACAATCTATTTGAAACTCTGTCCGAGGTCTTGCTTGGAGGGAGAAAGGACCAATTTTTCTTCTGTATGGGTTAGTGTGAAGTGGACAATCAGGAAATGAAATGGTGTATGAAGGATTGTATGTGCTCATGGTGCAAATGTAATAGATTGGTTTGGGAGGTGGTTCCTTAGTTGGTCTGGAAAGGAAATCAGCAAGTGTATTTTGGTGGCCTTTTATGTGTCTCACTTCAAATATATAGCAGGAGAACCAATCTTTTCATCGCAAGAGTTGAGAGTCTAGCAAGATCTTTTTCTTGATCTCCAGCATTGATGGGAAAGAGGTGTTATCCATTTCCACAGTGAAATGATGAGAACTGAGATGGAAATTGAATTTTTCTATCCCTCTTTTGACAGCAAGAATCTCTTTGTAAGGGCATGGTAATGTTTTTCAGATTCTTTGAACTTCCTGCTAGCATGTGCACAATAGTGTTTTGTCCCATCAATCTCTTCAAGTAGCACAGCTCCCCAGAATTCATCACTAGCATCTGTCTGTAATATTCTTTTTCCTGTGCTGAGAATCTTTAAAGGAGGGGGTCCTGTGCTATTTTTTTTAGGGTTTTGACAGCTGTGGTTTGCTCTGGTCCCCATGGTGAGGGCTTCTTTTGCAAGAGTTTTGACAGCTGGCTGATGTGTTTAGTCACATCTGGGATAAAGTCTCTGATGTAGTTGATGATTCTCAAGAATTGTTGGACTTGTTTGACTGTCATGTTCTCATCAAGGAATTTGATTAGCCCTTTGGCAATGTGTTCTCCTGGTTGAAAAAACCCATTTTCGAAAACCATTCCAAGAAATTCGATTCTTTTCTTAGCAATAGAGCTTTTTTTGCTGATAGCATAATTCCCCGATCTTTGATGATTTGAGTGAATTGGGCTAGAAGTGCCTTGTGGGCTTCATTGTCTTTTGAGAACAGTAATATATCATCAATATAAATAAGTGTGGAATGTAATATGGACTCAAAGATTTTGGTCATGGCTTTTTGGAAAAGAGATGGGGCTACTTTGAGTCCAAATTTCATTACTGTCCATTGATATTGGGCTTCAGGGATACAGAATGCTGTCTTATATCTATCCTCAGGGTGGAGCCCAATTTGCCAAAAACCAGCCTTTAGATCAAACTTGCTGAAAATCTTCGCTCCACTTAACCTTTGTGTAGTAACTGAAATTTTTGGTAAGGGAAACTTGTCATCTTGTAAGAAAATATTAAGTGGCTTATAATCAATAACAAGTCTATTCTTTCCTCTATTCTGCTCAGCCCTTTTTTCAACATAGAATGCTTGACACGCCCAATTGGATTTGGTTGATTCAATGAGTCCTTGAACAAGAAGAGTTGCGCATTCAGCCCTTGCCAATTTTAGATCTTCAGGGTTCATTCCTGAATGCGTGGCCTTTGTTGGGTTGATATCTTCATTCTTTTTGAAAGGGAGACGGACATAAAATTCCGGATTCTTCCACAAAGGTGCAGGGTGGTTGAATTGGTCATGACTGTCACAGCAAGCAATGATGAGTAGTTGCTGGATCTCCTTGTATTCTTCTGGAGCTTCTTGAATTTCAAAAATGCTTTGCATCCCTATAAAAGGCAAAAACTGCCCTTTATAAGTTAGACCAGTGGGTTTGATATGTAATCCATGGGTTTTGAAGAATGCGTCAAATCCAAACAGAACATCTTTGTCTGGGAGATAGGTTCCCAGTACCCAGAGCCAAGTGATTTGGCCTGCAAATATTTCCAATCCAATAGGTTGCTTGGAAATAAGATTGATGGTGAAGATTTCACTGTTAGCTGCTGTGAATGTTTTAAAAAAGGGTACCCATATTTCTTTTGGCAAAACATGTGGTCTTAGGACAGTGGCACAAGATCCAGTATCTAGCAATGCAACAGCCTTTGTTGGTTTGTCATAGACGGATGTCTTGACCTTTAAATCGAAATGGGGACGAGGAGTACCATCAATTTGTTTCACTCCTAAGGACCCAAGGTATCCAAGTTCTTCTTCTGGAAAATTTGATCCTTTAGGAATTTTTGTAGTAATGGAGGCTATGGGTGGTGCAAAGGAGGATATAGAAAAGATTGACCTTTTTGGTGGAAGGTCTTCTTCTGAATTGGAGTCTTGGAAAACATATTCAGTTTCTCCGTCTTTAACTTCTTGTTCTTCAAGTACTGATTCAAGATCTTCTCTATCTTCAATGGAAGCTGCATCCATTAAGGACTGAAGCATTTTTATCTCCTTTTTTGTCTTGTGGGGACACGACTTAGCAAAATGTCCTTGTTTTCCACAGATGAAACATCTGTTTGACCTAGTTTGAGGCTTTCTTCTTTTGAAATAACGGTATTTTTGCTTCCTTCTGCCCCTTCTGAATGCCTTTTGGTGGAATAATTTGGTTGGCGATTGCCAATGATTCTTTTTCTTTGGCTTGCATTCACACGTGCTTGGCTCCTTGCATTTGATCTTCAAATAAGATTTATTGCATACTCCTTTGAGTTTACTCGAGTTTTTGCTGAGCTGTTTGAACATTTGTTGTTGTTCACACAATTTGTCAAGAGCGGCTAGAGCCAATTGGTATATTTCTCCAATGGTAGTGGTAGCCACTTCCTTGGGGAGAGATGGATTTTTTGGTGTTTGTTTGTCTGGCTAAATGGTAGGTGGATTTCAAAATGGAATCATAATCTGGAGTTTCTTGTGGTGAATATGTTGGAGGAAACAAAATAGGCGAATATGTAGGATATGGTTTAGGATACATGGATAACGGATCTATAGCCAGTGCATGGGGTACAGCTGCTTTGTCTTTGTCCATCTCAATCTGTCGGAGTTGAGCCTTGACTTGATCTAGCTCTCTATTTTTTTAAGGAATTCTGGATCGAAGTACCTACTGTCAATGTAGGTATTGAGCTCTTGATCAAGTTGAAAAGCTTGCGTGGATAGTCGATTTCTGAGTTCAACAATCTGCTCTGCCACGGAGCCTATTTGTGTTGAAAGACCTTCAGTTTTTTCTACAAGAGTGTCAAGGGTGTGATCAATTCGGAGTAAGACTTTATTTTGGCTGACTGCATTGTCTGTATGCCAATTAAGTACTTCCTCCTGAGGAGTTGTTGCCTGATGTCCATGTGGAGTAATTCCTTGAGGAATCACGTAAGGTCTTCTAGTGATTTTCTTTTCATCAGTCTGTGTCACCAAAGGTGGAAATTCTTCTTCATAGGATCTGAGAGTGGCAATGCATGGGATAGTATTGACTGATTGATAAAGATAATCCATAGAATCTTTTCTGGACAATCTTGTCTTCTTAAGCATTGGTCTCCTTTTGACCATTAGAGCTGTTCCAGCATCATCAGGAGGCTCAGGTCTTTTAAAAGAGCAAGGAGTTGAAAATAACTTTTTCTTCTTTTTCTTGTTCCTCTGTCTTCTCCCATATTCTTCATTATCAGTGTCACTCCATTGGTCAGCACAATCACAGTCAGAATCACACATAGAGGGATCAACATCCCAAATAAAATGGCCATTTATATGAGAAACATAAATAGGTTTTCCGTTCTCATAAAAATGCACTGGTGGATCATGTCGGTCGTGAGTTGTTTGCACCTGAACAAGCGAGATCATGTTAATTCTTCTGAAAGATGGTCCCCGCAGTGAAGTTTGTTTGGTTATTCCAGGTCTCTGAAAAACAGTGGTCACCGTTCCATCACTATTATTAGTAATAGTTGGTGGTGCTGTAGTATGGACATCAACCTGTTCTTTTGGGAAGGCTTTCTCATAATCAGTAATCCATTCCAATGGAAAGATAGAAGAAAGTTCATCAGTGGTGATCATTCTTGGAATGTTTACTATTGCTGGTCCTCTTGTGTTATCTGTGAACATGAATAATGCTTCTCCTGAAGTGTTTGGGAGATTAAGATCAAGGGCATGATCTTGAACTCTATAGAGGACTTGATGGTGCAAGGTGGCTTGTTCAGCATTAGAATCTTGAATCACTCCAACCAGCTGTATCTGGATTTTTAACCTTTGACATATTGTGGGATCTGAGAGCCTCATGGTGAAATTCGGGGCTATAGTGAGGATGACACTTCCATTTGAGAGTGTAGTTACTAATGCTCCTATCAACGCATGCTGGTATTCTTTGAAGGTGGTATCTAAAAGAGCAACTTTGGCTGTTACAGGAAGGGATCTTCTCCCATGGAGAGTGAGAATCAGCCTAACTGCTCCTAGATGCAGATGAGTGTAGCCCTGATTTTGGTAACTCTGAATGAGTTCTGGAGGGATTTCCAAGGTTATGTATTGTTCAGCAATAGTGGCTTTTAGACCACACTGTTGTAGGTGGGAGGATTGGATGACTTCTTTGGGAGGAGGAGAAGGGTTTCTGTGGATGAGATGGCGGATGGAGGTGAGAGTTGATTTCTTTTGCCTTTGGTAGAAAGAATATGGAGTTATAAGAGGGTATTCAGTGGCTGGGGTTCGAGAGTCTTCTGGAACATGAGTAAATTCTACTAGTTGGTCAATTTTGTTGCTTAAAGTTTTCTTTAAACTAGTGGGTAATCGGTCTATACTCAGAGAGGTAGAGTGATGTATGGGTTGGGAAGAACTTGATGAGTCTGTAGGATTCATGTTTTAGTATAGACCGATTACCCATACATCACTCTACCTCTCTGAGTATAGACCAATTACCCACTAGTTTAAAGAAAACTTTAAGCAACAAAATTGACCAACTAGTAGAATTTACTCATGTTCCAGAAGACTCTCAAACCCTAGCCACTGAATACCCTCTTATAAGTCCATATTCTTTCTACCAAAGGCAAAAGAAATCAACTCTCACCTCCATCTGCCATCTCATCCACAGAAACCCTTCTCCTCTTCCCAAAGAAGTCATCCAATTCTCCCACCTACAACAGTGTGGTCTAAAAGCCACTACTGCTGAACAATACATAACCTTGGAAATCCCTCCAGAACTCATTCAGAGTTACCAAAATCAGGGCTACACTCATCTGCATCTAGGAGCAGTTATGCTGATTCTCACTCTCCATGGGAGAAGATCCCTTCCTGTAATAGCCAAAGTTGCTCTTTTAGATACCACCTTCAAAGAATACCAGCATGCGTTGATAAGAGCATTAGTAACTACACTTTCAAATGGAAGTGTCATCCTTACTATAGCCCCGAATTTCACCATGAGGCTCTCAGATCCCACGATATGTCAAAGGTTAAAAATCCGGATACAGCTGGTTGGAGTGATTCAAGATTCTGATGCTGAACAAGCCACCTTGCACCATCAAGTCCTCTATAGAGTTCAAGATCATGCGCTTGATCTTAATCTCCCAAACACTTCAGGAGAAGCATTATTCATGTTCACAGATAACACAAGAGGACCAGCAATAGTAAACATTCCAAGAATGATCACCACTGATGAACTTTCTTCTATCATTCCATTGGAATGGATTACTGATTATGAGAAAGCCTTCCCAAAAGAACAGGTTGATGTCCATACTACAGCACCACCAACTATTACTCATCATAGTGATGGAACGGTGACCACTATTTTTCAGAGACCTGGAATAACCAAACAAACTTCACTGCGGGGACCATCTTTCAGAAGATTTAACATGATCTCTCCTGTTCAGGTGCAAAAAACTCACGACCGACATGATCCACCAGTGCATTTTTATGAGAACAGAAAATCTATTTATGTTTCTCATATAAATGGCCATTTTATTTGGGATGTTGATCTCTCTATGTGTGATTCTGACTGTGATTGTGCTGACCAATGGAGTGACACTGATGATGAAGAATATGGGAGAAGACAGAGGAACAAGAAAAAGAAGAAAAAGTTATTTTCAACTCTTTGCTCTTTTAAAAGACCTGAGCATCCTGATGATGCTGGAACAGCTCCAATGGTCAAAAGGAGACCAATGCTCAAGAAGACAAGATTGTCCAGAAAAGATTCTATGGATTATCTTTATCAATCAGTCAATACTATCCCATGCATTGCCACTCTCAGATCCTATGAAGAAGAATTTCCACCTTTGGTGACACAGACTGATAAAAAGAAACTCACTAGAAGACCTTACGTGATTCTTCAAGGAATTACTCCACATGGACATCAGGCAATAACTCCTCAGGAGGAAGTACTTAATTGGCATACAGACAATGCAGTCAGCCAAAATAAAGTCTTACTCCGAATTGATCACACCCTTGACACTCTTGTAGAAAAAACTGAAGGTCTTTCAGCACAAATAGGCTCCGTGGCAGAGCAGATTGTTGAACTCAGAAATCGACTATCCACGCAAGCTTTTCAACTTGATCAAGAGCTCAAGACCTACATTGACAGTAGGTACTTCAGTCCAGAATTCCATAAAAAAATTGAGAGCTAGATCAAGTCAAGGCTCAACTCCGACAGATTGAGATGGATAAAGACAAAGCAGCTGTACCCCAAGCACTGGCTATAAATCCATTATCCATGTATCCTAAACCATATCCTACATATTCGCCTATTTTGTTTCCTCCAACATATTCACCACCAGAAACTCCAGATTATGATCCATTTTCAAATCCACCTACCATTTAGCCAGACAAACAAACACCAAAAAATCCATCTCTCCTCAAGGACGAAGTTATTCATCCCAGTCACAACCTTCTCATCAACCCAAGGCTCATCCTCATTGGAAACCAGGAAATTTTTTCAGAGGAGAAAATATTCCTACAAAAGATAAAGGCATCAAAGAATGGTCACCTGCCCCAAGTCGGTCAATTAATATGATCTCTTTGGATAATCAAGCCCACAGTGAAGAAACTATTGAAGAATCTGAAGAATCTAAAGATGGGACTACTGAAACCAATGTAGAGACAGATGACTGGTCTGAAGAAGACTACAAAGCAGACCTTTCAGCAATAGCCATGGTCAACCCTGTAGAAGAAGAAAAAGAGGAAGAAATAACCTCTGAAAGAGATGAACCAACAGCTTCATCCAGCCAGACACAGACAGGATCCTTTAAAGTTAAAACTTCTAATAAATGGTTCACCTTTGATGATATCCCACCAGCAAGGTACAGAGAAAAGTTAAATGAATTCAGTGCCTGTATTGAAACTACCATGGCCAATCCAAACCTTACAAGTAGACATGTCCTTGCAGATTTCATAAATCGGATGACTGGTAACCTCCGAGAATGGGTGAGAAACCTGTCTGAGTATGAAAGGCTCCAGCTTATCAATGGTACCTCTTCACAGTTTCTAGGAATAATACACCAAGAATTCCTAGGAGACAATACAATCATTCAGAAGAGGAATTCTCAAGAATACTTTGAAATGAAGTGTTGTTCACTCAACAGAAAAGACTTGGAGAAACACTACAAGAAAATGGCTGCTAAATATTATCCTCTAGGAAGAAATAATAATCCGCCACTTAAACAAGTCTTTATCGCATCCTTGCCAGATGAACTCCAGTCAGAGCTACACCGAATGATGATGGCTCTTCGCAAGGAAGTGGCTACCACTACCATTGGAGAAATATACCAATTGGCTCTAGCCACTCTTGACAAATTGTGTGAACAACAACAAATGTTCAAACAGCTCAGCAAAAACTCGAGTAAACTCAAAGGAGCATGCAATAAATCTTATTTGAAGATCAAATGCAAGGAGCCAAGCACGTGTGAATGCAAGCTAAAGAAAAAGAATCATTGGCAATCGCCAACCAAATCATTCCACCAAAAGGCATTCAGAAGGGGCAGAAGGAAGCAAAAATACTGTTATTTCAAAAGAAGAAAGCCTCAAACTAAGTCAAACAGATGTTTCATCTGTGGAAAACAAGGACATTTTGCTAAGTCGTATCCCCACAAGACAAAAAAGGAGATAAAAATGCTTCAGTCCTTAATGGATGCAGCTTCCATTGAAGATGGAGAAGATCTTGAATCAGTACTTGAAGAACAAGAAGTTAAAGATGCAGAAACTGAATATGTTTTCCAAGACTCCGATTCAGAAGAAGACCTTCCACCAAAAAGGTCAATCTTTTCTATATCCTCCTTTGCACCACCCATAGCCTCCATTACTACAAAAATTTCTAAAGGATCAAATTTCTCAGAAGAAGAACTTGGATACCTTGGGTCCTTAGGAGTGAAACAAATTGATGGTACTCCTCGTCCCCATTTCGATTTAAAGGTCAAGACATCCGTCTATGACAAACCAACAAAGGCTGTTGCATTGCTAGATATTAGATCTTGTGCCACTGTCCTAAGACCACATGTTTTGCCAAAAGAAATGTGGGCACCCTTTTCTAAAACATTCACAGCAGCTAACAGTGAAATCTTCACCATCAATCTTATTTCCAAGCAACCTATTGGATTGGAAATATTTGCAGGCCAGATCACTTGGCTCAGGGTATTGGGAACCTATCTCCCAGATAAAGATGTTCTGTTTGGATTTGACGCATTCTTCAGAACCCATGGATTACATATCAAACCCACTGGCCTAACTTATAAAGGGCAGTTTTTGCCTTTTATAGGGATGCAAAGCATTTTTGAAATTCAAGAAGCTCCAGAAGAATACAAGGAGATCCAGCAACTACTCATCAGTGCTTGTGTGACAGTCATGACCAATTCAACCACCCTGCACCTTTGTGGAAGAATCCGAAATTTTATGTCCGTCTCCCTTTCAAAAAGAATGAAGATATCAACCCAACAAAGGCCACGCATTCAGGAATGAACCCTGAAGATCTAAAATTGGCAAGGGCTGAATGCGCAGCTCTTCTTGTTCAAGGACTCATTGAACCAACCAAATCCAATTGGGCGTGTCAAGCATTCTATGTTGAAAAAAGGGCTGAGCAGAATAGAGGAAAGAAGAGACTTGTTATTGATTATAAGCCACTTAATGTTTTCTTACAAGATGACAAGTTTCCCTTACCAAAAATTTCAGCTACTACACAAAGGTTAAGTGGAGCGAAGATCTTCAGCAAGTTTGATCTAAAGGCTGGTTTTTGGCAAATTGGGCTCCACCCTGAGGATAGATACAAGATAGCATTCTGTATCCTTGAAGCCCAATATCAATGGACAGTAATGCCATTTGGACTCAAAGTAGCCCCGTCTCTTTTCCAAAAAGCCATGACCAAAATCTTTGAGTCCATATTACACTCCACACTTATTTACATTGATGATATATTACTGTTCTCAAAAGACAATGAAGCCCACAAGGCACTTCTAGCCCAATTCACTCAAATCATCAAAGATAGGAGAATCATGCTATCAGCAAAAAAAAGCTCTATTGACAAGAAAAGAATCGAATTTCTTGGAATGGTTTTCGAAGATGGGTTTTTTCAACCAGGAGAACACATTGCCAAAGGGCTAATCAACTTCCCTGATGAGAACATGATAGTCAAACAAGTCCAACAATTCTTGGGAATCGTCAACTACAGCAGAGACTTTATCCCAGATGTGACTAAACACACCAGCTAGCTGTCAAAACTCTTGCAAAAGAAGCCCCCACCATGGGGACCAGAGCAAACCACAGCTGTCAAAATCCTGAAGAAAATAGCACAGGACCCCCTCCTTTAAAGATTCCCAGCACAGGAAAAAGAATATTGCAGACAGATGCTAGTGATGAATTCTGGGGAGCTGTGCTGCTTGAAGAGATTGATGGGACAAGACACTATTGTGCACATGCTAGCTGGAAGTTCAAAGAATCTGAAAAACATTACCATGCCACTTACAAAGAGATTCTTGCTGTCAAAAGAGGGATAGAAAAATTCGATTTCCACCTCAGTTCTTATCATTTCACTGTGGAAATGGATAACACCTCTTTCCCATCAATGCTGGAGATCAAGAAAAAGATATTGCCAGACTCTCAACTCTTGCGATGGAAAGATTGGTTCTCCCGCTATAAATTTGAAGTGAGACACATAAAAGGCCACCAAAACACACTTGCTGATTTCCTTTCCAGACCAACCAAAGAACCACCTCCCAAACCAATAGAACCACCTCCCAAACCAATCTATTACATTTACACCATGAGCACATACAATCCTTCATACACCATTCCATTCCCTAATTGTCCACTTCACATTAACCCATACAGAAGAAAAATTGGTCCTTTCCCCCTCCAAGCAAGACCTCAGACAGAGTTTTAAATAGATTGTCTAGCCAGGCAAACTTTGTTTTACTGGCTACACCAGCTCCTTATTATAACCCAAATCCATCCAAATCCAAAGTACTTTGACAAGGATACCCCTTTTTGCACTATACCTATAATCCTAGGACCTATACCAGAAGAAATGATGTGGTATATCTGGGCTCTGTCTTCCATGTATACATGTGCTATCATAATACCTCTCTTCCCTGTATATCACATGCTGTGTAACCGCACTACAGCCCAGTCTCTTCTAGTTCGGTTATTCTCCATGTATGCCCCACTTGGAGCATGGAGAGGAATGTTATATAATATGCTCGAACAGCACCAACTGTGGAATAAATCCTCTAAGGCAAAACGGAAATTCTGTTGTTTTGTCACCTTACAAAAGAATTATTTTACTAGAGGTGATGCACATACCATGAACAAGGTCAATATTGTTGGGTATTCTACCATATGGCCCACAGATGAAAAGACAGTCCTAAATGCCTTGGCAAAATACCTTTGTAAACTTTGGCAGCCTGGATTATATGGAGAAAAAGATGTAGTTGAAGGACTCCCGTTTCAGACAGATGTTCCACAAATAACCCTCCAGGAGTTCCAATCCAGATTCATAACTTCAGGGATCATCAATCAATTTGGACAATACTCTTTTTATACTCCAAGAGACCAACCCAGCACGTCCACACATGTTCCAAGCAGAAATTCTGAAGAGGATCTGAATTATGAAGATCCAAGTGGAAGAGTTTATGCCTTACCGCCAAGCCCAACCAGAGTTGATGTAGGAATACCCGATGATGCTGAAGGCCCAAAATCAGACTCATATGACCCATACCTGCAAGATGCCCAAGATCCAAATGAAGAAAATACTGAAGACCCATTTCTCTACCTACAAGACCCGGATACGGATTTAGGAACTGTCAATCTGGCTTCTGATTCATCCTTCTCAGATGGAAATGGGACTCTTCCGGAAGACTATTTCAAACCGTCCCTTTATTAAAGCAGTGACCCCACTATGTATAATTATTAAGTGTGCTAGAATAAAGTGACTTCTGTCACATGTCTCAGAAAAGTTAGAAAGGAGATAAGGCTTATCCTTATCCTCCAGTTGGCATTGTATGATAGGTTTGTTTAGATTTCGTGAGATATCACTTCTATCCAGAGACATCTATAAAAAGAGGTGCTCACCCCAGTTGTAATCAGACTTGAATGAACATTGTAATATATCCACTTTCCCTATCTTACAAAATGTTCTAAATTCTTGTTCTCTCTCTGAAAGTTTAGCTAGTGTTATTTCCTTCTTCCTCAATCCAGTGCCAAGTATGCTCTGAGCTTGCCTCTAAAAGAGGATCCTGCTCACCAGAAAATGGCATGGAAAGGATCCATGGGAATTTCTCAGAGTGGAAAAGGGACTCAATCTTATAATATTAAGTTTTGCTCGGACCCTTTAATCTCACTCGTTTTTATGATTACAAAGAGTGATTGGGATAAACAAACAATGTATTGTTTCATTGTTCTCCTGAAGTACTGGAGATTCACCCCTGTGGTTTTAAATACAAAAACAAAAAAAATTAAAAAAACTCAAATCAAAAATTTAAATTTATAATATTCATATAAAGAAGAAGAAGAAGAGGAAGAGGAAGAGGAAGAGAAAGAAGAAGAAGAATCGTTCTGAGTGTAGCGCTTTGAAAATAGGAAGCGGTTGAATAACACATTAAAAGGCCCATATGTGTAGCAACTTGAGTGTAGCGCTTTGAAAATAAGAAGCGGTTGAATAACGCATTAAAAGACCCGTATGTGTAGCAACTTGTAAGACTTGTAAGTCAAAAAGACTTGTATGTGTAGCACTCCTCTATTATTAATACTACTCAAAATCAATAAATTTTACTTGTCCTTTAACTTTTCTCTATTAAAGCCACTAACTTGTTGTCATATTACTCTACATTCTCGGGAAAAATTAGGTAATCGAGCAAGAAACTTCAAAACGGAGCTTAATGAATGCCCGATGATACATTCCGAACCATATTGTAATTCGCTAATACATGTTAATGCATCGTAAACGGGGTGGTTTGCATGCATGAGAAGTAAACTCTGTTTTTAGTTATCAACAATTTATTTATAATAATAATAATAATAATAATAATAATAATAATAATAATAATAATAACCATTGGAATATTATTAGAAAATAAATTTTGACGACAAGGAGGAACATGGTGGGGTGGGTCCTGCAAACTATTTGTCAGAAAATCCAAATAAGAATGAAAAAAAAATTTAAGCAGCAGCCTTGAAGTCGAAGAAGCACGTCACTAGAGCTAAGGGGGAAGCAAAAACCCTAGTCGCAGAGCCTCTCGTTTAAAATCCAACTCGAACTCCTCCTAATTTCATTACACAGGTATCTACTTTTGTTGGATTCAATTATTCACTCCCTTTTCTACGTTCATCGACTTATTATGATTCGATCTGAGTTTATTTTCTCCTTTTTTTTTTGGTTTTTTTATAGCTGATGCTTTTCTCTGCCAAATTAGATCCGATTAGTTTGTGAAAACAAGATTGGATCCAATTACAAGTTATAGCTGCTGTTACTTTCTGTTATTTCTGTATTTGTGTTATTTGAGTTGATTTGTTTCTGGGTATACTTCTTATTGTGGGATTTTTTTTTTTCATTTCATTGATGTAAATTTTTAGCAGTTTGACTTGAATCTTCTGTGTTTTGACTACAACGTGTTTTTTCTTATTTGAGTGTTATATTCTTATTTTCCAAAAATCGTGTCTTAAAAGTAGAAAATTGAAAAAGGAAGGGCCCAAAAAAAGGCTCATTGATTAAGGATTTTATGGATCTTAAAACCTGTCGTAACTTAAAATAAGAAAGAAAAACTCACACACAGTGAAACAGCAACAGTGATACCTGTCATTTTTTTTTCTTGTGATAATTTGATCTGTTAGTACAACTACAATACCTATCTTCCAGAGTTCAGTATTTTTTGTAATTTTATCCGTTTTCTTTTTTTGTTTTTTAAAACAATTATTCTATCATATTAGCTTCCGGGAATTACGAGTATACTTTCTGATCGTTTATTAAGGGTTATGCTTGTGGACATACTATTGTTTCTGGCTCTTTTTGATATGGCTATGAAGTTTCTGGCTCTGCCATAGTGGTGTGGTCATGATATAAAGGCTTTTATGTACCTTTTACCTTAGAACTTAATCTTTTTGGGTGGAATGGTTCATGAACTGTCAACAAACTTTATAACCATGTGGTCTAGAGTTCTGTGTTGTCTTAATTCTTTTGAATACATAGCAATCTAGTATAAGTCAGGTCAACTTGTTCTTTGTCTACTCTTTGGACATAAGGTGCGTGGTTGAGTGGACGGGCATGTTAAAATATAAAATTGTTCGTAGCCACTATCTAATAGGTTAAGCTCTTAGGAGGGATGATTTGTGACTATAATAATAAAACGCAATGTAGCTATTTTCTGTTTAACATCAGCTTTGCACAGAAGTGCCAGCTATTTTCTTCTCTTCTGCTGCAGCAGTTGCCATATTACAGCAATTTTATCACTTCGGCATCAGCTAATTCACGAAGCTGACATCACCTAGTAGTCCAGGCTTGATGGTGGTGGTTGTTGCCACATTAAAGCAGTTTTCTATTTTTCTTTTGAAGAATTAAAAAAGAATGTGAATTAGGTTGATGCATCTTCAATGTAGTATCATATTATACTGTTACCTTCGCATGAGTTGTGAAAATGAATTATGAAATAACCACACAGCAAAACCTAAGTGCTTGAAATAAATGTTGATTATTTTTAAATGCACCTTTACCCTTGACTTTTGTTGGTTCTTGTGTTTTGACAAGTGTTTTCTCTTTGCCTTTTTCTTTTTAATTTTTCTTAATGAGCAACTACAATTTTCCAAATGCTAATGTACTAACAACTTGTACTGAACTGCACATGGTTTTTTGCTTTGTCAATAAGCAGTTAGCAATTTTCTGATAATGGACTCTCTCTACATTCCTAAGCACCGCATTTGTGACATGTACAAAATATTGCTTTATATTTTTCTTGTTACTGTATCAATCATAGGGAAATATAGTAAAGTATTTGTGATTTTGATTTTGAAAGTGGTATTTTGTAATGATTAATTGGTAAGGATTTGCTAAGTTATTCTTTCATTTTCTTTTGTGTTGCATTTTTAGGATTCTTGTTAACCACCAACAATGTCTGATGGTCAAGAATCGGACAAGAACATTGAGATATGGAAGATCAAGAAATTGATTAAAGCTTTGGAAGCTGCAAGGGGCAATGGTACCAGCATGATTTCTCTAATCATGCCTCCACGTGATCAAATATCCCGTGTCACTAAGATGTTGGGAGATGAATTTGGAACTGCTTCAAATATTAAAAGTAGGGTGAACCGCCAGTCGGTGTTGGGAGCCATTACTTCTGCTCAACAGAGGTTAAAGCTTTACAATAAAGTTCCTCCAAATGGGTTGGTCCTTTACACCGGAACCATTGTCACTGAAGATGGCAAGGAAAAGAAGGTGACAATTGATTTTGAACCATTTAAGCCTATCAATGCATCACTGTACCTCTGTGATAACAAGTTTCACACTGAAGCTCTAAATGAACTTTTAGAATCTGATGACAAGTTTGGTTTTATTGTTATGGATGGAAATGGAACCCTTTTTGGGACTTTAAGTGGAAATACTCGGGAGGTGCTTCATAAATTTACTGTTGATCTGCCAAAGAAGCACGGTAGAGGAGGGCAGTCAGCTTTGCGTTTTGCCCGTCTTCGTATGGAAAAGAGGCACAATTATGTTAGGAAGACTGCAGAACTTGCCACTCAGTTCTTCATCAATCCTGCTACTAGTCAGCCTAATGTTTCCGGACTTATACTTGCCGGTTCAGCTGACTTCAAGACTGAGCTGAGTCAGTCTGATATGTTTGATCCTCGTCTGCAAGCAAAAATATTGAACGTGGTTGATGTTTCATATGGTGGGGAAAATGGCTTTAATCAAGCCATTGAGTTATCTGCGGAGATTTTGTCAAATGTGAAGTTCATTCAAGAGAAACGCCTGATAGGAAAATATTTTGAGGAGATCAGTCAAGATACCGGGAAATACGTCTTTGGGGTTGATGACACATTGAAGGCTCTGGAGATGGGGGCAGTTGAAACACTTATTGTATGGGAAAATTTGGACATTAATAGGTATGTCTTGAAAAATGCTACTAATGGTGAGATCATCATAAAGCACTTGAGCAAGGAACAAGAGACCGACCAAAGCAACTTCCGAGATGCAACCACCTCTGCAGAGTTGGAGGTCCAGGAGAAAATGCCCTTGCTCGAGTGGTTCGCCAACGAGTACAAACGATTTGGATGCTCACTTGAATTCGTGACCAACAAGTCACAAGAAGGATCGCAATTTTGCAGGGGGTTTGGTGGAATTGGGGGCATCCTTCGCTACCAGCTCGACATCAGATCGTTCGATGAGTTATCCGATGATGGAGAAGTGTATGAGGATTCTGATTAAGTGTCAGCTAGTGTCAAGCCTTTTCCCCTGGTTTTTGGATAATTTATTGAATCAATTTCGTCAATGTGACAAAAATTCCGTAAACATCTCATGGATTTTATGGTTCTAAACTTCTAATGCTTGGACCTTTTGTGTTGGATTCACCATACATGTACTGTACTTTTTTCTATTTAATATCTTACTAAACTTTTTGTTAGTGAATGGATCGTATATGCTTGTGACATCTCTACCAGATTGTGATGAATTTCTTGATTAAGAGAAGGTAAACAGGCATTCAGCTCAAATCAGACATTGAGTGATTTAATGTCTAGTTATATTTAGTTCATGTTTACATTAAGTGGAGAGCTACTACTCATGGTATGTTTAGGTTGATGTATTTTGTTTGTCTCCTTTGCTCGTTTTTGTAGAGTAGCATGTGATGATTGGTTTTCATGTGAAAATCAGTTGCTCATTAAACCTTTTGTTTTTCGTTGTTTTTTTTTTATAAAGAAATACTAGTTGAAGATCGAATATGGCTTTGGTGCTTACCTATTATATCTAGCTTCCAACAAAATTTATTTTAATTATGATTTAGTACAATAATTTTTTGTTTGGGGTTTATTATAATGAACGTTTTTGGTTGAAAGTTTCCAATTAATTATCATCTAGGTTATATGTTTCCATTCATTTGCTGAAAGACTTATATTTCAAACAATCGTGTTAGAAAACTAAAAATTTCATAAAGGAAAAAAGCCAACAATTTTAGTGAACCCACAAAAATTTAACTCATCTGTCCCACGTGCAAGAAACATCCCAAAATTAAATGAGATTATCCTCCCCTAAAAGCATGCACTTGTTTAAGATTGCATTCACCCAAAATTTCACATTTTTCTCCCTAATTTCTTTTCAAATCACATCCAAATCTTTCTTCTTTCACAATTGAAAATCAAACAAAACTCTAACCCCCGAAAAATTCAGAGAAACAAGCTTCACTTCACACCCAAATAGAACTACGAAACCCAGGCATGCAAAGCTCCGCCATGGCTCTATTACACCATGCGAGGCAGAGCTCTGGTATCCACAAATGAACCCAGGAGTACAGAGCGTTTACATGGCTTTGGTGGTAGTGAACAATGAACCACAGTCATCATTTATCAAACTAAACTTTGGTTCTTAAGTCTAGTTTTAGAACGCAATGCCACCTCAAATGTGCAATTACTGAGCTCAGGGAAGTTCTGTCGTCAAAATGTTTTATGCCCAATTCCATGCCAAGAAGTTAGCAATGAACCCTTCTCAGAGTAATTTATCAAACTTCAACTCAATCTTACAACCCGCCAGCAATGCCATTTTAGAGCTTTTGCCCATTCAGCAGGGCATTCTGATTATGTATACAATACATCAATAAAGAGAGCATCCATTTTGTTTAGCAGAAAACCGAACTATCAATCATCCCTACTCATCATCCTCCAGATCAAAATCCTCATTCCTCGATCATCACATCTGCATTTTCTCCGTACAAAATGCAGTTGTATACTACAAATGAAAGGAATCCAGTCAGCATATAACCAAAAAGACAGAAAGGAAAAAAACAAAAGAAGTTATTTTTAAACAAAAATGAACAAATTAAAAGGAGCCAAGGTGACCGAATTATTTCCTGTCAGAATAGCAGCCACAACTCAAAACAATTAGAACAACATCACCAACTACATAGACCTTTCCAAGGTACTGAAATCCCACTTCTTAATTCAAGGACCTTTATGAATTCCAAAACAAGGCTAATTGTATAAGCAAGCTAGCACCAGTTCCAATTCCCTATGAGAAAATTTGTCCTTTTCTGTTTCCCTTATAAAGTGTTATCAAGGGGATAAAACTACACAAGGGATAAGACATCCTCAATATTAAAGATAAGAGTAAAACAAATATACATCAAAATAGTAATGCGTTCCATTCACTTTGCATATCTGAGAGAATGTCCTCTAGAAAGATCTTGTAGTTGCCCCAAGAAGAAGCAAACAACTAACTCTATTTCACAAAGTTCAACCGCTAGATACTATCATTGAATACATGGGAGTGATACTCCATCCAAATATTCACTAACACAATACAATGATATGAACAGTGCAATGCCACATATCCCAACCAACAAAACACATCAACAGGAATTGTCCAATTTCTCCAACCAACACTAACAAAGGATACCAAATAGAGGATTCCATAAGAAATTGTCTCAATTTATTATAGATATTTTTTATTATAGCTTGCGAGCTTGATAGATATTATTAAGAAAAGTCAATCAACTACAGAAACAGAACAATTTTAAGAAAACACAACCAGTTGTGTTAGATCCAAATCTAAGAGAATACATAAAGCATAGCAGTAGATGCGCCACTTGAAACTGCAGCTCTAGCATAAAGTTCCCTAAAAGCAAGTCATA
This sequence comes from Arachis duranensis, assembly GCF_000817695.3. Lineage (NCBI taxonomy): Eukaryota > Viridiplantae > Streptophyta > Magnoliopsida > Fabales > Fabaceae > Arachis > Arachis duranensis. Next base: position 90,765,809 of record NC_029777.3, read on the forward strand.
TTCACCTAAGGTAATGTCAAATCCCAATTGATATCAGAATAAATTCAAATAATCTGTCATGACAATAACTAATGAAATTCAAATTCGTTATAAAAAATATACTCAAATTCAGCATAATAAATAAGGCAGATAAAAAAATAGATAAAAAAAACAAATTAAGGGGAACAAAAATGAATGAGAACATTTGGATCATACTTTGGATGCTTATCCACATAGAGATTTGTTGTCAAGACTCGGCCATAAACAGATTGGAAATAAATGCATGATTTCTCTTTGCCGAAGATCAAATAACATCAGGTAAACAAGATCAAGAGAAATTAATGAAAACAGGAAGAGGGAGTCAAGTATAGTACAGTAGTTACTATTCTTTTGATGGCTTCAGATTTTATTAACTGGCCATATCAGAAAGATTAAAGATTAAATCTTTTACCAAAAGCTATTAGAAGGGGGTGAATGTTTGAGGCTACTTAGGAACAGTTTTGGGAAGACTTGAAATAGAAAGGGAAGGATGTGGCACGAACTGAATTAGTTGAGTTAGGTAAAGAGAAAGCGCTGGCTAGGAGTTTGGGTGGGAAAAGTAGTTAGAAAGGAATATTAGGGGAGAATGATGTAAATAGGGAAGTTAAGAGTAGTTTCCCCTATGGCCCTATGACAGTCATTTTGCATCAGAACTGTATGAGACCGAGGCTCTCATTCCTCAAGACTAGAAATACCAATTGTACAATTAAGGTTCTTAGCGCATCGCCAAGGGTCCTCCTTTAATACAAATATATCCTCCCTGTCCGCTTGTATCCCTGGGCATCAGTTTTAATACAAATATATATAACTGACCC
>NC_029777.3:90766692-90769271 GCF_000817695.3 Arachis duranensis
ACAATGCAGCCTAAAACAACTACTATGGAGTCAAGATATATTTGTGTTCCAGTTACTTCTTCATAGCAAGTAGCCATCAAAAACCTCAGAAGCAGAACCTACATAAAAAGAAAAAGTGTATTGGTTCAACAATACAAGAATGCAGTGCGACTATGGCAATGCTCCATGTTCATTGCATCATTAAGTACGGTTATTTGGGTGTAAGTTAGACAGCAGAAGCACTAATCCAAGGGTATAAAGTAATATAATGGGAAAAAAGAGAGTATCAAAGTCATTTCAAGACTAGGGAGGTTAACCGATGACAGCAACAAAAACTCAAAATATAGTCATCAAAACTTCAACAGTAGCCAGGCCATTGTGGTCCAATTTCTCTAACCCAAAATACGTCATGTTAAATATTCAAAGTTTCAAACAAATTCAACATAAAAAAAAGGTACAATGGACATTAAAAACTAAAGAAACTGACCTCGTTTTTTCATCTCATAAGACCTTCAGCAATGGCTTCAATTAGTTACTCTATCGTTGTGGGTCTGTTTTTTAGAACAGTAAGAATAACTCTCAAAGGTTAAAACATTTGAGAAGCATCCATGTCTCCACCTTTTAAGCAAGGACAGTGCTTAATTCGACATCTCTTCGCAAAGTTCATAGATCATAATGGTATACTTTTGGCATCGGATACCCCACTATAAGCAAGGATGCTCAGAGAATCCTGTGTGATATTTTGCATTCAACCTATAGACACACCATGAATTGCGATAGCCATGTGCGCATATCAATACAAATACCTTTGGCCACAACATTATGAAATAAGGCGCTTGCTGTCCATGTTAAGATGCCACCTTTTGCAAAGTACATCTAGGTAAGTGATAAGACGTAAGCGTAGACCTTTGTCATGAATCACATTAACAAGCTGCCGTGCATTTGAGATTCTACCAACTTTACACAAGCCATCCACTAGGGAAATATAAGTTACAAAATCGGGAACTAAATTTTTTAGACGCATTTCTTCAAAGAGATGCATGGCTTCATCTATCCTTTCACTCTTGCAACATCCAGAAATCAAGATGGTATAACTACAAACATCAGGTTCCAAACCATTTTTAACCATTTTGTTAAATAATGAAATTGCCTGGTCAAGATTTTGGGTTTTGCATAAAGCATCTAACACGACACTGTAAGTTATTGTATCAGGGGGTGGACCTATATCATGCATCTCATCAAGAAACTTTAATGCACTCGAGATCCTCCCCAATTTACACATACCATCAATAAAAGAACTATAAGTTACAGTATGAGGAACCAAATTCTTTAGATGCATTTCTCTCAAGAGCGCCAAAGCTTCGTGTATCCTTTGTTCTTTGCAATAACTATTAATCAATATGGAATAACTCCAAACATCAGGGGCCAACCCATTTTTAGTCAGTTTGCTAAATAAGGCAACTGCCTTGTCAAGATGTTGGTTTTTGCATAAAGCATCTAAGAAGATACAATAAGTGACAATATCAGGGCTTAGGTCATTAGCACACATTGTATTAACAAGCTTCCAAGCATATGAGAATCTCCCAGATTTGCAAAGACAATCAATAAGACAATTATAAGTCACAAGATTGGGAAACAATTTCCTGCAAAACATTTCATCGAAGAGCTTCAAAGCTTCATCTAATCTTTCAAGCTTACAATATGCACTTATCAGGATATTATAAAGCCAAACATCAGGAGCAATACCCCATCGAAAAACCATGTCAAATAGTTCTCTTGCCTCATCTACTCTATCATTCAAACAATAACCATGTATCAAAGCAGTGAAACTAACAATGCTAGGTTCATGACCCAATTCAATCATTTTATCAAACATATAATGAGCTTCCACTAACATTCCTTTTTTACACAATGCATCAATCAAAATAGTGCATACATAAACATCCGGGACTACGCCGTTCAGAACCATTTCCTTAAGCCACCAAACTGCTTCATTCACTTGCCCCACAACACACAATTGGCAAACTAGAGGCCGGTAAGTGAACAAATTAGGACTAACACCCTTAACAATCATTTCAAGATACAAATGACGCGCCTCATTCACAAGCCCATCTTTACACAATCCATCAATAACAGTGCTATACATCACAACATTCGGCCTAACTGCTCGCCCCTCTATCCTCCTCAGCATCCAAACTGCCGCCCTGGTACGCCCAGCCTTGCACAACCCATCAATCAAAGTCCCATAACTGAACTCATCCAACCGAAACCCCATCCCAACAAGCTCATCATGAAACTCCAAAGCTCTCACAATCTCCCCACCCAAACACAACCCTTTAATCAAACTATTCAAGACCACAATATCAACGCCATAACCAAATTTCATAACCTTCCCGAAAACAGAGAAAGCAAGTGCGACCTCACCAACATGGCAGTAACAATTTATCAAAATGGTGAGAGTGACAAGACAGGGAGTGATACCTTTCAACCTCATTTCAGTGCATAGAGAAATGGCAGTGGGGTAACGCTTCATCTTCACAAAAGCGGCCAAGAGCTTGTTAAAATGGAAGACCGGCGGTGAAGGGCGCGCGTGGAGCATG
>NC_029777.3:90769306-90779007 GCF_000817695.3 Arachis duranensis
GTGTTCAAGATTGGATGAACGAGGAGAAGAAGAAGAATAATAGTGAGGGATAGACAGGAAGAGGAAGGTGGAGAGAGACACGGTGAGGAAGGTGCAGAACCTGGGGAAGCGGTTACAGTTACGGTTACGGTGGTAGGTGTTTGTTATGGTGTGAGGAAAGAGCATGTTTGTGAAAAAGAATGTAAGGAAAGCATAGGAGCTGGTTAGAGAAGCGAAATACAGCATGCAACAACTCAAGAAGGAGGCAGAAGCTCCGAAAGAAAAAGGTCAAGGTGCTACTGCAACACATTTTTCTGGGCCGAAGCCGCAAAACAAATATTGGGTCCAAAAGTTTTTTTTTTTTTTGTTTCCACAGTATCTCTTGATCCGACAGGTATCCGTCACGGTATTAAATTTCATTTAAGAATTTTCTGTTGGTCAATGAGTTGCTGCATGTACAAGATGGGATTCGAACCCCAACACTTGCTTAAGCGGATTAATGAGCTAACCACTAGACCAACCCAACTTGATTCGAGTCCAAAAGTTTTAAACATGTTTATATTTTAATATTAGAAAAATGGTATGTTACCAACAAATATTATTATTTTTTATTAATATTTAGTTAGTAATTATTTAATTTTTGTAATTCTTCTCTTACGTTTTCTAAAAAGTACCTTTGTATAGAGCTTATTCAAACAAGTACTAGATGTTTACAAGAGATAGTGAGCGGGTGGAGAAACACACGATAGGATAGAATTAGGATACCATCTATTGAAAAAGATCCACAAATTTGGAACTGGAAAGCGTATCATCCATAGTTATCAAACCCGACTCGACTCAGCCGGTTCAACCGGAAATTCGGTCACCCGATCACCTGGCCGGGTCGAACTACTCGTTGAACCAGTTGTGCAACAGACCCGGTCGAATCCGGGTCGACCCGACAGGTTTTCGTAAAACCCGATGACCCGGCCAGTTAATGTAACCCAGTCCGGGTCGTTTTTTTTTCTTCCTAATACCTGAAACGGCGTCGTTTCATAACCCCCCTCCTCCCCTTTCCCTTTCGATGAAACCCTATGCCCAAATGCCAAATCTAAGATTCTTGACTCTGAAAGTCTGAGTAGAATCCCCCTAACCCAGCCAGTCTCTATGCTCTCTCCGTCTCTAGCTCAACAGTCGGAACTCAGTACTTAATAGTCCATCTCTCGTCTCTTCCCTCACCTCGACAATCGTCACTCTCAGTCTCTCACCGCCTTACTTTGTCGCTCTCTCAGTCTCTTACCTCATCCACTCACTTTGGTCGTCGTCGCGGTCCCGTTCTCCTATGCTCGCTTCGCTGGCAGCAGAAGCAGACGGAACCGCATCTGGTCCCTCGGGTGGTGGTGGTGGTCATCTTCTTGCTTCTCACGGTCTTTGTCTCGCACTTGGTCTCGATCTCTCCCTTCTTTGCGCTCTTCGTCACCGGTAACAGAGGCAACAAATCTCGGTGGGCTAGTCTTCGTTGTTGTCTTCTTGCTTCGAACCTTGCCGTCAGCTTCTCCCTCACCATCAGCTTCTCCTTCACCGTCAGATTCCTTCGTGCAACCCGATTTGGTGAGTTCCCCCTGTTTTTTCTGTTTCAGTTTTGTTGCTGAAAGTTGAATGTGTTGCTGAAATTTGTTACTGATTATCATGAACCTTGAATTTGTTAGTGAGTTCCCCCTGTTCTTTCTGTTTCAATTTTCTTGTTTTTTCTTGTTGCTACCTAAAAGTTATCATAGTTATCATAGCTGAATTTGTTGCTAGAACTCTAGAAGTAGAATTTGTTGTCAGCTGTAAGTTGAATTTGATGCTGAACCTATTATAAATGTGGTTGTTGCTGGAAGTAGAATTTGTTACTAACTTGAGTTGAATTTGTTATTGAACCTTCTTGTTGTGTTGCTTAAAAAAATGCTAAATCTTTTGTTGCTATATGTTAAGGGATAAAAGATAAGAGAGTTAGTCAATAACAAAATCAGTTTTGTACAGTTAGTTAGGGTTTGTTATTCTGATCTTTGATTTTTCTCTCTTTTTCAACTCTATTATAAATAAAGCTCTTGCTCCCTCTAAGAGGTGTGTATAATTGATTCATTGATGGAAGGATAAGATGAAGTTAATTTAGTTCACTAGTTTCTTGTACCTCTCTCTTCAAACTCTTCTTTCTCTGTTTCTGATGTTCTGCATAACATCATAATGCAGTGTTTCTTAAGGAAGATATAGATACAAATCAAAATGAGAAAAATGTTGATCAAGCTTCAATTTTTTTCTATGAAGATATAGATTTCGATTTTAGGATCACTTGGAGATTATCGATTATGTTATCTTTTGTTTGCTCTTGTTTATTTAAATAGAGAAAGTATTTTATACTAGAGACTAGTTTATTATCTCTTTTTGCATCATTAGTTGTCTAAAAATTAACATTTGATTATTATTATTCTATTTGTAAAGACTTGCATTTTAAGTTTTAATATGTAACTTTAATTTCATTTATATAATTTTATATTTTTTAAATTATGACCGGGTCAACCGGGTGAATCAGTTACTCACCGGTTGAACCAGTGACCCGGTAACCCAGTCATATGACCGGGTAGATTGCCGGTTCGGTTCTGATAACTATACTATCATCGACTAATGAGTGAATTATTTCCAATTTTTGTGGATAATTTACCGGACAATGTTTCGAAAAATGAATTATTTCATATGTTCAAGTGGATAGGAAGGATAAATAACATCTATATGTCATGTAAGAAGAAGTACGACCGAATTCATTTGCTTTCATCAGGTATACTAAAAAAGGAGGGGCATTAAAGGCCGTGAACGAGATGAGTGGAATGCATCTGAGGAGTAAAGAGATCTTTATGGGTGAGGCTAAGTATAGGAGGAGAGCTGATGCCACGCATGATGTAGATAATAGGAAATATTCTGAGAAAAACAAGGAAAGAAGTAAAGAAAGGGACAATGAGGTAACAAGGAATGTAGACTTGTCTTTGAACACCATGGAAGCAAAAAAATAGAAGCTTGGAAGGAACTGATGGAGTTAGGATGGGATGCAGCGATGATGATGCCATAGGGGGATATGAGAGGTAGATTATGACAACGATAGAAAGGTAATTGCCGTTGAGGATTTAGATGAGTGGCATGAGAATTTTTTGAAATGGGAACGGCTAATCCTAGGATGAACCCGACAGTTATGGTGAGTGAGAAATATATGGCATTCAATCAGTAACAAAGCAATCTCTGAAAAGACGGTATCTTAGAAATACGGGGTAAAAGGAAAGAAGTGGTTGATTTGGTGGTGAATACAAGATCAGTTTGGGATGGTTTGAAGCATATGTGGCTCAATAGAGTAGTTCAGAATAATATGGGAAAGAGGTGTGAGTTAGGCCAAACAATAATAGGCCCATTTGGTAAAGAGAACCTTAGCTATTAGGCGAAGCGAGTCAACCCACCCAAGAGGAGTGCAAGAACGCTGGGAACGGGTAGGGGAGTGCCACTGACTGTTGCAGGGGTTGGTGTTGCCCAAGCCAACGACGCTGCTGGTGTGGGGTGCGACAATGATGCTGCTGTGTGCTGCGAAGGTGAGTACGTCGTTATACAGATTAAAAAGGCCCCTTGGTGGCTGTTGCAGGTGACGGTGAAGGGAGGGACGTGGCTGGTCATGGAGATCAAGAAGGGGTTGCTGCCATGGTAGACGGCGATGGGGCGGCGGACTTGGGAGCAGTGCGGGAGACATCTATTGGTGTCGGTTGTGATGATGTCTGCGTTGAGCTTGCTGTCGTGGAGGACAGGGAGGTGTGTAAAGTTCCTGATGTCCCAAAGAGCAGAAGCACGCCGAAAAAGAGACTGTCGAAGACGTGGGAAAACTTCCAAACAACACAGCGGAGGGAAACATCCACCACGTACAGTTAATGACTTCCACGCATGTTTGGACGGGAGTGGTAAGCAGCATGTGGGAATAAGTCTACTAAGTGGTGATGAAGCAGATGATTCAGATTTAGAGGATGGGAATACAGTGGTAAAGGAAACCTGGTTGGAGGAGGAAGGGTTGTAAGAAACTTGGAAGATTTGGGAAACTCAGAAAAAGACGCGGACAGTGCAACTAATCAAGATAAGCAAGGAGGAAGTTGGGATGAAGATATAGCTAAAAACAGGACTATTTGGGACCTGGCGGTCGAATTAAGAGTTGTTTTATATGATGAGGATGAAGACATTATGGCTATTCTCTAAGTTCAGAATGAAGTAATAGCACAAAAAAAGACAAGCAAAACATAAAGAGAAAGCAAGAAAGAGCCGCCCCAAAAACCGGAATAAGGTGTAATAAAATTTTTAAATGATTTATAGTTTGTGGAATTTGAGAGATTTAGGGGATGTTGAAAAGTGGGGAATGGAAAAAATTTTAAGTGAAAAAAATAATGTGAATATGTTAGGATTGATAGAGATAAAGAAGGAAGTGATTACTATGTTTGTAGTGTAAATTTGGGGTAATGATGCGGTGAGTTGGGAATTTGTGGGATTGGAAGGTGCTTCCAGAGGTTTATTGATAATGTGGGATGATATGATGTTTAGGTTGAGTAATTGTTACAAAAGAGAGAGATGGTTGTGTATCGAAGGGGTATTGACAAACAATAATTTTTATTCTGCGTTTTACTTGGTGTGTGGTGCACATACAAGAGAAGAGAAGCTTGCTGTGTGAGAAGAGTTGAGTTTTTTATCGATAGTGTGTCAAGTTCCTCTATGCTACATGGGTAATTTCAATGAAGTTGTGCAGTTGGAAGAAAGAAAAGGCACTAATGTATTAACAGCAATAGTGGAAGACTTTAAAACATAGATACAAGATACAGAACTGGTGGATTTAGAACTGAATGATCGCACGTTTATGTGATTCAGGAGTCCATCGTGCAGTTGAATTGATAGAGTGTTGGTGAGCTTGGAATGGGTTGAAAAGTTTCTTGAGACACGGCTTAAAGGTGGGTCAAGAGGATTATTTGATCATTGTCCCCTGTTAATGGAAGATAATAGAATGAAAGGGGGTCTGAGGCTGTTTCGAAGTCTAGACTCTTGGTTTATACATGAGAGCTTTCTCTGAATGGTGAAGGAGGAATGGCGGGGTTTAAGGAAAATTCAATTTACTGAAAAGTTGAAGGCTTTGACGGTATCTTTGAGTAGATGGGATAATGAGAATTTTGGTTATATTGAGTTGAGGATATAGAAACTGGAGAATGAAATCAGGAAGATAGACGATTTGGTTAGTGATGGGACTTACGCGGGAACTTTAGAGGCAAGAAGAAGGGTCCTTGTTAGCTGCTGTAAGAAATGGTATGTTCGAAAGGAGCTACATTAAAAGCAGATATCAAGATCTCGGCATGTTAAGCACATGGATAAGAATACTATATATTTTCATAACTTAGCCTCAGTAAGAAGAAAGAGCAATATAATTGATGCTTTACTGATAAATGGAAGATTAGTGAAGAATCAAGTCAAGATCAAGATTGCTATTCGAGACCTTTACAAGAACTTGTAACATCAGGAAGTGTTGTCGTTGATAGGTTTTCGGGGTGGACTAGTTAATCAGATTTAGGATAAGGAGGATGCAGAATTGGAGAGGATGACATGGGTTGAAGAGATAAAGGATGAAGTATGGGATTGTGAGTTGTCTAAGGCTCCTTATAACCCACCTACCGAAATGTGAATAAATGACCTATACATGTTCCTAACTTGTATCATACCTGATCCAAGCAATCCAAAGGCCAAAGTAGATGTCTTTTTGCAATTCTTGGTGGATGAGTTGATGGAGTTTAGGGTTTAGGGTTTAAGGTTTAGGGTTGTGTTGATGTGGACCATTAACGAATTTTCTGCGTACGAGATGTTATCAGGTTAGTCCACTCAAGGCAGAATGTCATGTCCCATTTGTATGGAGGATAGAAAGGCATTTTGGTTGACGATTGGGGGTAAGAATTCGTAGTTTGATCGTCATCAAAGGTTACTCGATATTAATCTTCCTTTTCGGCGCAACAAAGACTCGTTTAGGAAGAATAGAACTGAACAAAAAAAGGCACCCATGAGATTGAGTGATTTGCAAGTTTAGTATTGTGTCAATAGAATCCCAAGGATAACGGGCACGTGTGAGACCTCTAGGATAGTAAGGAGTATAATTGTACCAAGCATAGTATATTTTGAGAGTTGTCTTATTGAAAAGACAATTTGATTCGACATTGTCTTGACGTGATGCACAATGAAAAGAACGTGTTTGATAATATCATGCACACGGTAATGGACGATGAGAGAAAAAAGGTTAATGATAAGGCAATGTTAGACTTGATAGACATTTGTAGACAGCCAGATCTAAACTTAGCGAGACTTGATAACGGCTGGTGGGATAAACTAAAGGCGGTGTTTGCTCTAAGGAAGGACCAGAGGTTTTTTTATGGTTACGCCTCTAACTTGAGGAGGTATGCAAATGTCTCACAAGGTATGCTTCCTAGGTTGAAGAGTCATGATTTTCGTATCTTTATGGAATCATTGCTTCTTGTTGTGTTCCGAAAATTTCTTACCAATATCTTGAAACCACTTACAGGAATAAGTGAGTTTTTTAAGGATTTATGTTCTACAAAACTTAATGTAAATGATCTCCCAATAATAGAGAAGAACATTCCGATCATATTTTGTAAGTTAGGAAGGATATTTCCTTTCGGATTTTTTGACATCATGGAACATTTAGCAATCCACCTGCTGTATGAAGCAAGAGTATGTGGGATAGTCTAATTTAGGTGGATGTACTCGTTTAAGAGAATGATTGGATCATTTAAGTACATCATGAAGAACAGAGCTCGGATCGAGGGTAGTATCTGTGAATCATTTCTAGCTAAAGAAACATCCGCATTTTGCTCCTTCTATTTTGAGCCTCACGTTGAGTCGCGCAGAACAAAAGTTGGAAGGAATGATAAGAGGAAAGAATCCTTATCAAGAGGATCAACGTATCTAATATTTGTTCCGGAAGGAGTTGTAATGGGCGCGGATAGTGAATATTGGGTAGAGAAAAAGGAAATCAATGCCACACATCTACATGTGTTGCTTAACTATGATAAGGTTTTACCCTACTTGATGTGAGTTTTTAAGCCTTCGTAACTATTGTATTTAGTAAGATATTATCTTCATCATCTAATCAAAGCTTTATTATATTGAAATTTTCTTATTTATCTAATTGTACCATAGGTTATTCCAAGAGACAAATCTTGAGACATCACTGAACAATTTTTTCAATTTGTTCAGAGAATACGTCAGAGTGCATCAAGCTGACACAGCGATTCAAAACTAGTTGTATTTAGTTGGGGTCCAATGAATATGGGCACAAGCTACTTGATATACAATACTAATTGGGTGGTTGTGGTTAAGACTAAAGCAAGTGGTCACATCGAGTCTGATGGGACAGAGGGTCAGGAACCTTTCCAAATTCATAACCTAGCTCCTTCAAAAAAAGTGGTTAATACTGGTGTTCCGATCACTTTAGATCGGCTGTTATAGATGATGACATTATTGATCTTAGGGTAGATGACGACACACTACCACTAGACGATGACGATCTTCAAGAAGGAGATGGATTTGATGGAGACGAAAAAGAAAAAAAAAGACAAGTTCGATGATTAGAAAATTACCTCAAAAAAGGAGGATAATGAACCAGAGGAAGAAGATGATGAATCTGAATAAGATTAATGTCAATATAGTTCTATCTTATGTATTTCGTTATCAAAGTTTTGTTTCATGTTTACATTTTGTATATTTGATATTTTACATCATATATAAATTACTATTTTCAAATAAAATACTAATTTATTCGATGTTAATTGACAGTTGACTATCAATTGTTAATTATCGGGGTACATCATAGATTGAAAAAAATAGAAAAATATTCATGCTACTAGCAGATTTACCAACCGAAAATCCCAATAGTAGCGACCATTCATATTTTTTAAAAAAATAAAAACCTTTTCTGTCGGATTTACCGTCGAACAAAGTGGGTCTAAATCTCATTTTATGGTGCCAACGTTATTGTCAAATTTTTTTCCCCGGTAATATTACTCAAAATTTTTGCCCTTGAACAATCATATTTCGATGCTAAATTCACTGCAAGTTACCGGTGGATCTGACGGTACACATTTACCAGTGAGATTTATACCGTCGGATTTAGTCAGATGAAAAATTCGCACGTAAACATGGTGCCATCAGATTTTTTTGTTTTTCCACTAGTAAATTCGACGATAATAAGCATTTTTCTGTAGTGAAGTGTTTGTTACAAATGACTTACACACACAAACTCAAACTCTCACCCCCTTTTTATAGACATCCACCTTCTTAATGGATGGTTATGATTAAATATAATCAACGGTCCAGATTGATCATCTAGAACCTTTACTACAAATATTTATTCTACCACATTTCTCTCAATTCTTCTAGATTATTCCATACTACTCTTCATACTTCTATATACATTCACACTCTTCTAGAATACTCTATGACCTTCTAAAGTCTTCTAAAACCTTCTAGGATATTACAGGACCTTCTAGACCATTCTAGAATGTTCCGAAACCATCTAAAGCATTCTCAAATACTCCAAAAATTTATACAAATACTGTTAAATCTAACCTTCTAAAATTTACTGTGACAATAAGAATTAAAATACACGATATTTTTAATTTTTTGCTTTATTTGGGGACTAAAAAATTTGGATATGGATATTTTTTTTGTATTAGTCCAGAACATGAAAACGTGTGGTGTTGTATTTTAGGATGGTAGGCTCAACTTTCTCGCAGTGGGCGAAATACGCTTTTTATTTTTTTTAATTGAATGAAAAAACTTTTCATCATGTGCGAGATGCATTGTTAAAAATTTAAAAAAAGAATTGAATCTTTTATCTCACAGCATGGGAGTTTTTTTTATTTTAAAATAACAAAACTATTTATGTATGTTGTAGATTTTATTTAACAATATATTTAGTATAAATATATTAAAAGAAGAATGGTAGACGGTCATCAGAATTTATTGTTTTGGTCCTCAGTTAGTTATTAATATTTAGAAATACGGTTAAGTACGATTTTGGTCTCTAACGTAGAGGTCGAAAATTTATTTCGTCTCTGGCCTTTTTTTCTCTACAAAATGGTTCCAAAGGTTTAACTTAACTTTAAAATCATCCTTCAAACGAAAATACCCCTTCCCTCCCCTCTTCTTCCCTCCCCTCTTCTGCCTCAACATTAACCCGAAGCAGAAGCAGAAGCGCAAACGCAGAAACAGAAGCAGGCAAAAGCAGAAACCAGAAGCAAAATAACAACAATCAAACAACAACAATCAGCAGAACAACAACAAGAATAACAATGGAATTCTTTAACAACAAAAACAGAACCAAAAGCAGAAGCAAAAATAGAAGCAGGCAGAAGCAGAAGCAGAAGCAACCAAAACATCAACAACAACAATTGAATAGAAAAGAATAAACAGAAGCACATCATCAACAACAACAACAATAGAATCCTTTAAATATGAAAAATTAAAGAAAAAAAAGAATAAAAAATTGAAATAGAGGGGAAAGGTTGCGGCAGTGGTGGGGGAGGAGGGGCTGCGGCGGTGAACGGCAATGCGGTGTTGGCGGGTTATAAATCGTCACAAGGAGGGCACTGTGGTGGTCGGCAGCATTGTGGAGGGCTTCGTTCCTCTCTTCT
>NC_029777.3:90779035-90779687 GCF_000817695.3 Arachis duranensis
CTCCCTCCCGCTTCTCTTTCTCCCATCCCCCTGTGTCCCTTTCTTCTTTTTATTTTATTTTATTTTATAATTTTTTTAGTTAGGGGTAATTTAGTAATAAAAATAAAAAATTTGGTAAAAAAGACGATTTTAAAACAAAAACCTTCGGGACTATTTTGTAGCGAAAAAAGGTCGGAGACGAAATCAATTTTCTACCTCTATGTTAGCGACCAAAACCATACTTAACCCTTAAAAAATATAAGATAAAGTATGTTATTAGATTATTAAAGTAAACAAATTAAACTAAAAAAATTAAGTTGATGATTAGATTAGATAATAGCCAAAACAATAAATTATGATGCTCCTAACATTTTTCTTTATAAAATACTTTATTATTAATACATATAGTAACTTTTATATTCGATAATAATTTACTACAATTAAAAATATGAATATTAATATATAATTTAAAAAAAAATTGAATTATGTATTTTATCTTCTAATATTATTTTTCACGGTAACATAATTTTGCTTCATAATTACCATATTGTTAACATATATATAATCATATTTTACTTTATCCGCATATATAATAGGTTATCAAAAGATTCTTAAAAAATATTATCGACAAAATAATTCATGAATAATTTAAAAATATAATAAAAAGAATTAA
>NC_029777.3:90780028-90782165 GCF_000817695.3 Arachis duranensis
ACAAACTTTTATATTTAGCAAATTACTTAACTATTAGATCTAAATTTTTGTGATAATATTTGAATAAATATTTAAAAAATACACACAAAAAGGTCAGAGCAAAATATATTCTCTAATTTTTTTATTTTTCAAATAAATATGGTCATTCACAATAAAAAAAATTTGATAGTTTACTCTATATAATATTACTATAATAATATTAACATAACAACAGGAAAATATAATAAATAATTTCTATTATTTGAAATTATTAGGGCAATCTCAAACAATGTCCACCACCTTTGTATACACCCTCTTGTATACTTTTTGCTGCTGTATTAAAATTTAAAAATACCAACCATGTTAAATGTACATTAAAATTAATTATTATAGTAAAATACATATTAAAATATAAAATATATATTAAAAATAAGTTAAATTATAAAATATATTATATATAAATACATAGTGACAAATTTTAGTAGTTAATTTTAGTGTGTAAATAAGATTTTTGTAATTATTGTTAGAGATATAACTATTAATATTATCTTTTTTCATCAACTTAAAACTTAAATTTTTGGGATGAGTGGTTTCATGACATGATATCAGAATTTTATGTCCAAAAAATTTAAAGTTCGATCCTTAATGAAAAAAGAATGTCTATGCAAAAAAAATCAAACAAATGATTATATTATATTGTTTAAGGGGATAAAGTTTAAACTTTTAGGATGAATGATTTTATAATAATGGTAATATTAGAGAGATAAAAAAACCAGTCAAACCTTATTTTATTTAACATTTATTAATTGCTAAATAAGGTAAGTTCTGGTCGATTTTAGTTAATTTTTTTTAGAGTATATACCCATTTTGGTTCTCAAAGAATTTCAGACCAGACATTTTAGTTCCTAACTAAAATTAATTACTTGATTGGTCTCTAACAATTAACTTTATCGGTCACTTAGGTCCTTTACTCCGTCAACTCTAACGAAGCACAAAATAGTCCATGTATTTCTGTAATCTCTTGGGTGTATTTTATGCAATCGTTTAGGTGTATTTCTGTAATGCTTGCCATTTTTTCTGAAATGAAAAATACACTCATAGATATCAGTAAGATACACCCATAGATATGAGTCAGATACACCCATAGATATCAGTCAGATATCACTCAAATACACCAAAATGATTACAGAAATGCACCCAAAGGATTACAGAAAATACACCCAAACGGTTACAAGAATTCACCCAAACGATTATAGGAATACACCCAAAGGGTTACAGAAAATACACCCAAAGGATTTAAAAAAATACACCCAAAATTTGTTGAAGTACATCTTATGCATAATTCAGAACTCTTTCTCTTTCTCCTCCTCATCTTCTACTGCTTCTTCTTCTTCAAAAACGATTTTACCATGAAAAATCGAAAAAAAAGAGAAAACAGAGAGAAAAGACGTAAATGAAGAAGAAGAAGAAGAGGAAAACGAGGAAGAAGAACATGCAGAAACGAAAGAAAAGGAGAAGAAGAAGAGTAAGAGGAAGAAGAACGTGCAGCAAGAAGAAGAAGAAGAATTTCAGAAACCATGAAAATTGAAAAAAAACGAAGAAGAAGAGGAAGAGGAAGAGGAAGAGGAAGAGGAAGAGGAAGAAGAAGAAGACGAAGACGAAGAAGAAGAAGAAGAGAAGAAGAAGAAGAAGACGAAGAGGAACCGTTTGAGTGAAGCGCGTGTAGTTACGCTCCATTTAAAATGAGTTAATGCGCGTGTTAATGAAGTTTGGGCTGATAACTTGTAAAACTTGTACGGCCTTTTTACTTGTATGTGTAGCAGACCCCTTATTTATTTATTGAACAAACTACTAAAATGATATTAAAAAATTTATATCACTATCAAAAATAACTCAAAAAAATACTATCAAATAAATAAATCCCCAAAAAAATTAAAAACACGACAAAAAAATTAGATATTAAATATATATATTTTAAAAAAGACTTTAGAAATCAGATTTCGATGCAAAGATTTCAATACAAATTTTTGCAATTATTATTAAAAAAAATAAGACTTTTCATCTTTAAAATTTAATAATTTTATGTCAAATAAATTTTTTAAAAAAATTAAAAAATATATAGAAATTAAATTTTATTCTGATTTTTTATACATTTTCT
>NC_029777.3:90782178-90820019 GCF_000817695.3 Arachis duranensis
TACTAAATACAAAAGTTTTTTTATCTTATAAAAAATATAATTATTTATTATTTTTGTAACATTTTCAAATCATTCAGAAATTATTTTATGGATAACATATTTCAAAGACTTTTTGTAAACGACTAAATCTTTTGGTGGTATCCATCACTCGAACAAGCATTCCGCAGTCCAAGAAGACGGGACTTGAGCCTTGAGTCTCGAGTCTACAGATCTAGAAGGAAAAAATTGTGTTCTCACTAGTCACTACGACTATTAGCTTCAACAGATAAGCCTCTAATTGGTAATGTACCTTTAATATTACATAGTTTTGGGGACTTCAGGAATCAGAAAATTCTATAAGTTGCTTGACCACATTTGGATCTGCAAGGGTGCTTGTATCCCCAAGTTCATCCAGTTGCCTGGAGGCGATTTTTCGAAGAATTCTTCTCATTATCTTTCCGCTCCTGGTCTTCGGGAGGCCGGGCGCCCAATGGATTTTGTCGGGTGCGGCGAACGCTCCTATCTGAAATGTTTGAACAAAAAGAGAATGAAAATTAAGTTTTAAATAAAGATTATATTCATAAATCTGTAATGCATCAACGCATGATGATCAATCAGGTCCTTCCATGTTATGTTTTCTCGGCTTTTTATTGCAGTGCAAATTGCAACACGGAAGTGTTCAATTCAGACACAGACCTAAAACATTCATTATACCCAATGTATCATTGCATCTAGATGTTGGAAATAACAAACAGCAATAACAGTTAAGATTTCAGCAGGCTTTTGGGTTATATTCTCTGATTAAACAATGAAATTCTGATGAATATTTTGAAGGAGTCCAGTGATGATGCAGACTAATGACCTCTTTTGTAGGAGAAGAAAGTGTAAAGGAAACAAAATATAGCTCAAAAAGCAGTTGTGTTAGAATTTAAGGCACAATAGCTCCAAAGAACAATTGCCATGAAGATACTTCATTTTCTTTTCTTTCATTACTGTGATTGTGTAATGAATCCAGACATAGATGATAAAGTTTACATAAAACACTGATCCATCCAGTGTATCATTACCTATTATGACAATTATACCATTTCTCAAATATGCTTTTAGAAAATATGTTATTACATGAGAAAATAAAAAGGTACAGACCTGCTTTCGAACTGTGAGTATAAGGTCCTTTCGTAAGTCTTCACTGTAAGGAACACTGTCCACAAGCGTTACAAATGCATAGATACCCTGACCTTTGACCTGCAGTGGTAAGAGAGACCGCAATCACTTGGTAATGCTACAACGAAACTATATGTATTTTGACATTTTCTTTCGTACAAACACATACTTGATAGCTGATAAGCCACACACTGAAGAAAATATTATAATACCTCATGCTCGACACCGACAACAGCAGCCTCTGCACATTGAGGATGTGACACTAAAGCTGATTCCACTTCAGCTGTGCCAATACGGTGTCCGCTGCATATTAACAATACTAAGTCAGACTTATAAACATCACGTACAGCTGCAGTGTTGCAACAACTCCACTCATCTGACAGGCTTGTATGTGAATCAAAATTGAAATTGGAACTCTCCAGAATCATCAGTAAAAGCTTTGGAATTCTAACAATACCTGACATTGATGACATCATCCACTCTTCCCGTGAGCCAATGGTATCCATCTTTATCCCTGAAAAGAAGTTAAAAAAGTATGTTGAACATAATTATCCAATGCAATTCTTCATGTTCTGTGTTTTCTGGAATTGGATTCAGAATTCAGAAACATAATTCAGACGGGATAGACTCAAATCGAAGAGAGTATGCAAGTACTGTGAAATTGGAAAATATTATGATTAACGAACAATCTATGTGTCAGTCAATCACTAACCTTCTGCAGCCATCACCACTGAAATAGTAACCAGCAAATGGCTTGAAATATGTTGTTTCATATCTTTCATGATCACCATATAGAGTTCTGAATGCCCCAGGCCAAGACTTCTTAATGCACAAGTAACCACTGCACTCACCATCTATTTCAACTCCTTTCTCATCCACTATCACAGGCTACAGTTATACATGATTTGTCAGTGGTGAAGGTCAAATACTATCTGGGAGATTACAACAAATTCATAAATTATAAAGTGAATATCTGAAGGTTGGGTAAAAGACCTGAATTCCAAAGAAAGGGAAAGTTGCAGAACCAGGCTTTTGGGCCCAAGCACCTGGTAGTGGAGTTATCTGGATGTAACAGTGAAAAATTAAGTCCCAAAAACTGAATGCACAAATATGATATGTTTATATATGCAAAAATCTAGCCAGCCTGCATAGTGGAAAACGGCATGGTGGTGGTTTTTTCACAAGAGATTGAAACCTAGCTCTCTATATTCATGTTCAATGTCTACAATATCGACAAAATTAGAACCCAGTCATCGGAAGTTAAAATACCATGAAGCCACCAGTTTCTGTTTGCCACCAAGTATCCGAGATAGGGCACCTTGAATCTCCGACTACATTGTAAAACCACCTGAAAGCGTGGGATCAAGAATCCTTCAGAATGCCATTTGATATAGAAAATTAAGTTATTTGATATAGATAATAACCTCCATGCACTTGGATTTATGGGCTCGCCCACACTGCCCAAAACCCGTAAAGATTTCCTTGAGTATCGGGTAACGTACTGCAACAATTGCAATATTTCAAAATGAAAATAAATACATGAAAGAAATCAACATAACCTTATCCAACTCCTTCATCAAACTAGGGGTGCCCTTTAATCCATTGCACAGTTTACAGTCCGAAATTTTAGAGAAGGGAATACATATCTGATTTGTATAATGCATAGGAATGAATAGAAGATGATATTATTCTTAAAAAGATCATATTTATGGTGGAAGAGCCTCCCAATGCTAAACACAATTATATTGGTTTCTGTTTTCATTTTCTGTCTATATTTTGTGTTTATTAGTTTTAAAACTTTGTGAAGAATATAGTAGAAAATAGTGAAAAATATAATAAAATCCTATTCTATGTTTTTTTCCCTATTTGTACAATACTGTTCAAAAAATTCAGAAAAAAAAAAAGAAATGGAGAAAGTAAACCAAACAAGTTCCTTGGTCTTCTTCAACCATCATAGGAAGGCCACAAGACACAAGATGTGTCATGGGAGTGTGCTGGTGTGTGCTCACACGTATCCAAAATCCAAAGGCATTTATTCGCAAATCAATTGCACACAGGTACACTGTAAACATGAGAGCATAGAGGTATCTTACTGCTTCACCATCACGCATGAGAGACCGCACCAATGTGGGGGCAGTGTAGAATATTGACACTTTATATTTGTCAACAATGTCCCAGCAGCGCCCAGCATCAGGATAATTGGGAGCCTGCATTCAGGTAATCTTTTAGATTTACGGTGAAGTATTTATTTGCAATTCCTTGATCCTCATAATTTACTGTCTATGGACGTACTATGACAATTTAACAGTTGAGTTTTCATGAAAATGTTAGAACTGGAATCAGCATGAATAGAATAGTAGAATAGGATATTGTATTGTAATAGCAATGTGCTGAGGAACCCTACAAATTGGGGAAGAACACTAAGACACACTGTTTGATACAGTGAGGAAGTGTTGGGGGTTCCCTACTCTCTTACAACCACGATTATCAACAACCCCCACTTATTTGCCTCTAACCGACTGACTTTCCCGCCTAAACTCACTAGTTAGTTACAATCCGCTGGGCCTAACTAGATCCCAAGTTTTCCCTTTATGTTTATGATGTCAGCACAGTTTTTTGAAATATACTAGAGCTCAGCATGGAAATCAAACCATAACCTTGATAACAGAAAGACCAGGCTAAAGCTTTTGCCTCCTGCTTATGATGGCTTTGAACTTCTTAGCATCAACTAAAGAGCCTATTGAAAGGGATATTAATTCAATTTCACTGGTAAGTAAGAAGCC
Organism: Arachis duranensis; assembly: GCF_000817695.3. Classification (NCBI taxonomy): domain Eukaryota; kingdom Viridiplantae; phylum Streptophyta; class Magnoliopsida; order Fabales; family Fabaceae; genus Arachis; species Arachis duranensis. The sequence goes on from NC_029777.3 coordinate 90,786,105, forward strand.
ATATAAAATCCATTTTTCCATGTTGTTTTAGAATGGACTCGATGTGTTCCTCTCAAAACATTAATGCCAATTTCGCACAGCCCTATATTAGTGGTAAATACATACTTTTTCTCATAAAATTCTTAAACTGTAGAAATAAAAACTTATTGTTGAATTCCCCTTTTTTTCTGTGTATATGTGTGTGTTTGAACTAATAACAAGTCTGTTGGATTCATTTTCTCAAGTTCCATCATGCATATAAATAAATTACAGTATATTTCAGTTTTAAAATATATTACCCCTTCATACACTAAAACGGTTGCACCATTGAGCAAGGGTCCATAAGTGACATAGCTGTGCCCAGTAATCCAACCACAATCAGCCGTACACCTTTAGCCAGGAAATAAAGGTGTTAAATAAGTGTACGGATCTGACATTCATGAAAAACATCTCAAAGATAAAAAAGGATGTAGAGTATAAGCTTTCAATTGTACCAGTAGATGTCGGATGGTTTGTAGTCAAATGCATACTTGAATGTTGTGGCAGTGTATACCATGTAACCACCGGCGGTATGGAGGACACCCTTTATAATATAGATTAGAAATTAGAAAGCAGCGACTGTAAGTAAAGGAAAGAAGAAAAAGGCAACAAAACTAATGAAGTACAGCAGTAACAGCTCACAAATACCTTAGGTTTTCCAGTGCTTCCACTTGTATAGAGTAGAAAAAGTGGATCCTCGGCATCAACCCACTCCACCGGGCAAGTACTTGGATATTTAGGAATAACATCCTGCAACGCACATAAAGTATTAGCCGAAAATGAACATGTGAACCTCTATCATCAATATTCACATAAAACCTGATCATCAGAAACAAAAATTCTGATTAAAACATTTATATGACTCGGTAATTCCGAGGCATAGCATGTATTCCGCATTGATATGGTAAACTGAAATTGTGTTACCAACAGTTAGCACTTAGCAGGCCATATGAGAGTATATTATCACCAACCAAAAGTTTTATACTAACCTGCCACCATATATCCCGACCTTGCGTCCATTTTGTATCTTCTCTCTTCAGTGCCACTGGGTTATCATAAACTAAGCATACATCTGCTTAGACAAGAAGCAACATTGCAAAAATAAACAAGTTAAAGAAACTAACAAAAGTAACAAAATGTATCTGGGAAGTGATTGGTTATATGTAATATGTATGAATGTATGTATGTATGCATGCACAGACAAGTGAATGGCCGTTACATGATGAAAAAATAAATATTCAATATAGAATACAAATAACATCCCAGCCTGCATTTTATTTGTCAATATCAACTTAGTTGCACAAACTAAGGAAAGGTGAGTGTCACTTGCTACAATTTTTTTCTTTACCTTCTTCAAAGTGCTACTATCTAATCATCATATGGGAAATGGGATTCTATCAAGCTATCGTCGTACTAATAAGCTCACTCACTATGAGCTACAAAGAGGTGCAAAATGTTGCTATACTGGTATGATATCTCTATCTGTGCTTGTGTGCAAGGACACATGTTTAAATGGTAATATGCAGAAAAATAAAAAAAAAAAGAGGGGGGATCCTTGGCTGAATCATTGATGGCAGCATCAACTATGTCTTTCAGAAGAATAGGTTTGGTGCCCCTTCTAACAGCATTGCAAGTAATTACAGCTTTCGGTTTACAGTCAGTGATTCTCTGTGCAAGAGATTCTGCAGAAAAACCGGCAAATACAACCTAAACAAATCAAAAAAACCTAAAATGTATTAAAAGGCAAGTGAAACATATCGAGGAATCTAATAATCATGAGAATATGAGTGAACAAATAAAGAAAAGCTGGACAGTTCTAAGAAAAAGCTTTTGTACAATACCGAATGAACAGCACCAATGCGAGCACAGGCAAGCATTGTGATGGGGAGCTCATTGATCATTGGCAAATAAACAATTACAGCATCGCCTTTCTTCACACCAATATCTTTCAGGTAGTTTGCAACCTGGAAAATGACGACAACGAAGAAGAAGGTCAATCTTTTTCCGCCAATCTTCAATAGTGTATTCCAACCTAACATCATTCTAGCACCTGAAATTGAGAAATTCCGTCCGATAGAGACTGAAGGGAAAGTAATAACTCATAACTAACCTGGCAAACTTGATTGAGAAGCTGAGAGTAAGTTAAACTGCCATCTAAACCGGGCTCATTGCCTTCCCAGTAAAGAGCAACTTTATCACCAAGTCCAGCTTCAATATTTCTATCCAGGCAATTATAACACACGTTGGTAATGCCACCCTTGAACCACTGAATTAGAACAACAGAGAAAAGGTCAAAACTACTCACCAGATCAATAGAAAGTAAAATAAAACAAAATCAATGCAACAAAGATCCAAATCAGGGTGAAAAGAATGGCACCTCAATCTTGATCTTGCCGTCCCTGACATCAAAATTTTCATCGCAGACTTTCTCACCCCATTTCTGTTTCCAGTAGAACTGTGATGCAATCTCAGACCAGAATCCATCAGGGTCCTCAATTGACCTCTTATACATCTCCATATACTAACAGAGCACAATTCAAAAAACAGTAAATTCATATTTATTTGAAACAAAATGAAAGAAACCCTAGAACACACGACGATAATTCATCTGAGATCTAACCTGTTCAGGTGAGTGAACATTTGCTTGATCAGAGAATTCCTTGCTGGGAAGAACAAGATCATCTTCTTCAGATGCAAGAGCTTCACCAAGAATCACAGCTTTCAAGTGTGGAATGTGGCCAGCGCCATTTGGCATTAGCTTCCTTGAATCGACGTGGCGCAGGTAACTCTCTGTCCTCATATTATTATTTGAATCCATGAAATTATTATTATTATTCCTCCTATTATTAGTGTTGATTCTTCTTCTGTTACAATTGAACTGAAGAAGATACACAGAAGCAGAAGAAGAAGGGTTTCTGAAGAGAGGTTCACGTGCACCACCACCAGCAGCGGCACACACAATTGAATTATACGGCACAGGAATCATTCTGCCACATTTGTCAACTGCTCTATAAATATTATTATACGTTAATAAAATATGATTATTATATATCATATCATAATCATTTATTTGGTTTACTTGTTTCTTAGCTGAGAATTTAAGGCGAGCGTAATAATAAAATAATAATACTTAAAATTAAAATATTAATAATAAAATTTGGTTTCTGTTTCAAAACGTAATCAATTAAAAAAAATGAAGGTGGGATTATGAGGTCATGAGGAGAGTGGGAGCAAGATTATGGTGATCCAATTCTGAGTTTACTGATATTTTTAAAGATGATGATGATGTGTTCGATTTTCATAGACTATTGTAGCTCAGTCAAAATTATTGAAATTTAAACTAACGAAAATTATGGGAATTATTAGGGACAGTGCCAATTTGTTTGTGTGTCCTTAGAGTCAAGGGATGCTATTAGCTTGCGTAGATTATGAAATCATGAAACTGAAATGATTATGTGGATAAATAAATCGGAAAACATAGGTTGTTAGTTGTTACTACTGTAAATTGTTATATATATGTTATGTTTATATTGGCACAATCATGGTCTCACATCAAAATAGTTATCAAGAGATTGTGATGTTATGCAGACTATAGGATAAATAATTAAAAAAAGAAGATAAATTAAAAAAGAAAACGCATTGGCGTAGTAGTGGCTGTGCTTACAAGGCTGACTTTAAAATTTTTTAAAGATAATTAAGAGAAAAAATAAAAAAAAAGGAAATTACAGATTAAGAAGATAATTCAATATTTTTTCCATGACAACTATTATCAATTTATCATCCTCGTGTAAAGGTCTGAAACCTTTGCTTTTAACACTTGAAAGATATGAGAGTAGAGACTTACACGGAATTTGACTTTGATGATCAAGGACTCAATTCCCACAGAGAAATTGAAGAAGATTTTCAATTTTCAAAGTGAGTGAGTTCTTTAGAATTGAGTTCTTTAGAACTTGGAAGAGTTTCTTTTTGGTTATGACTCTCAAATTCTTGATAAGGGAACAAACAAAATCTTGCATATGCATAGCACGTGACATTACAGAACATTGACGGCTGGTTTTATTTGCCTGATTTTGCAGTCGGAAACTAAAATGCCGTTTCCAACAAAGGATAAGGGGGGCAACCATGGTTTCTTCCTTCGCTTGGATTATTTTGTTTGTTTATCTTCTGAGAAAATAATATAGTAGTACAGTTTGTTTTTGCCTGAATAACGCATATTCTGAAGTTGCTTTTATCGGGTGCATCGGTAAAATTAACTAAGGTTGGTTTTGCACAAACAGTTTAATTAATTTTTTTTAAATAAATTAAATAATAAATATTTATATTAAAAATAGTTTATAAATAAATTATTTTATGTTTAATTTTTTAATTCTAAAAGTATTTATTTTAAAAGACATGTGATAAAAAAATTTATTACGAGAGAATTCATTTTTTTTTAATTTTTCCATAAACACTTAAATAGTTTTTTAAAAAGCTACAATTTAATTTTAAAAATTATACCAGACATTAATACTATTATTTTTTACAAGTCAAGCTAAAAAAAATAGCTTTAAAACTTTCCAAACGGATTCTAGATCGTTTGGAAAGTTATAATGCGATTAAATAAGAGTTAATAGTTAAATTATTTTTTAACATGGTTTATTTTTTAAATTTATTTTTAAAAGATTTTATCAATTAAAGTGATTCTTTAGATTGTATTTGATTCTAAAAACAAGACAAGACAACATATTAAGAACAAAACATAAAAGATACAAATACAAAATTTAATGTTTTTGTATTTTATTTAGTACTAAATTAAAATAAATTATAAAAATCTAATTTATTCTCAATTTTTTTCTATTCAAAAAATTTACAAAAATTATAATGATAAAAAAGATAATTATAAAAATTTGATAAAAATAATAAAAAAGATAAACAAAAAATAAGTTGTGTCTTTATTAGTGTTTCTATGTCTATTTTGTCATGAAAGACACAAAATACACTAATTTAATGTTTGTGGACATACTGTATTTGTCTATATCTTATTTGTCAAACATGATTTGTTTATATGTCTCTCTGTGTTTCAGGGTCTCGTATCTATAACTAAATGCAGTCTCAAATATTATATATTAATCATTTTGGTCTTTTATGTCACTCACTTTACTATCTTTCGTCAACGATTGATGATGTGAAATGTTAACTCACAGCATATACATCACACATAGTATATCCAATTATACATGAAAAATTTTTCGAAATAAATTTAAAAATTATTTATTTCCCAAAACAAATAATTTTATCTTTATTTTCTGAAATACGTTTTTTTTAACTTAAAGCAAATTTGCCCATTGCAACGACGAACTTACCTATTTTTATGAGGTTCGCCCACTGCATCGACGAGGGTAAGTGCGATAGATACTTTCAAACCTTTCACCTTCCATCTCGCCATGTTCTGGCGGTATGCTCACACACTAAACTTGACTAGAGGGCTTACGTGCATCTCATGTATCGGATGAAAATTGTATTTAAGATGTACAATATAGAGTTTTGACCGATTGGTCACGAGGATGACTTACCATCGTATAATGGTCCCGTATTCGACCCAATCCGCGGCTGATGAAGTTCGCTGATGTAGGGGGCGAACTTCATAAAATTAGGCAAGTTCACCGTTGCAATGGGCGAACTTGCTTGAAGCTCCAAAAAAAAATGTATTGCGAAAAATAAAGATAAATTTATTTGTTTTCGGAAACAAATAAATTTTTTAATTTATGTCAAAAAAATTTCAATTAGACGTTGAACAAATATATTTATAAAAATCTATCAAATTTAGTATCGTTAAGTTATATTAGGAACAAGATTTATTTAACAAATATTTTCCACATACAAGTTATTTTTTTATACAAGTCCATACAAGTCTCTTTAACCTAATTCACTTCACACGCCACTAATCTAACCAATTTTTCAATCACGCGCGAATATATAACTGCCATTTTCGAAAGAATTTTGTTTCTTTTTTTCGAATTTTGTCAGCATTTTTTATCTTCCATCTCTGCATTCTCTGCGTTTTTCTTTCTTTATTCTCTACGTTCTCTTTCTTCATTTTTCACGATTTTCTTTACTCTCTATGTTTTTGAAATCAAGCTCTAAAATCAATTTTTGAAATCGCGATTTCTCGTTGTTGTAGATAATGAATGATTCAACTTGAGTGAAGTGGATTATTGTTTTGAATCCAATGAAGTGGCTGAGGTGTGGATCGATTCTAGTTAATGTTTCCGTTAGTGGTTTATGATTCTGTAGGTGAATAATGTTATTTTTACTTGTGAAAATTGTTGTTTATCCTTGATGGTTTGAGTCGAATGTAATGTAGGAGTTTTGATGAATCTATTACATTTCTCTTTTTGGCGTATATCAGAACTATTTTGGTGAATTGTGAAAACTTTTTGGTGTATTTACAGGTTCAAACTTTTCAATTGAACGAGGGTGAATTTTATTATTGTTTTAAATCGAATCAAATAGTGAGGTGTGGTTTGAATCTAGATAATGTAATTTGTTTGTAGTTTATGACTCTATAGAGAATTTTTTAGTTTCTATTTGATGATGAGTTCTGAATCTGATTTTATTATTTTTTATGATGAGCTTCTGTGTAGGCTAGCTTTTAATATGGTGTATTGTAGACTATTTTTGGTATATTTTATAGTTTCTATGTGATGTTGATGAGCAGCTTGTTCCAAAGGTTGGGATGACTTTTAACATGCTTGAAGATGCTGCAAAATTCTACAAAGATTATTCGAAAGTTGCAGATTTTTTTTACAAGAATTCGGAGCACAAATAAGAAAAGAAATGAAATTAAGAAACAATTGATTACATGTAGTAGAGAGGAAAAATAGAAATCGAACATATCTCCAACTGAGAAGACAAATCCCTCAGCTAGATTAAATTACAAGAATTTATATGCACATTTGAAGGACGTTGGTGTTTGGATCATTTCAAAGGTTGTGTTGCATCATTCATATTTCTGTTGTGCAAATCAAGCAGAGATACTTAAACAGCATAGGGAATTAATCATGTTCGTAGGACATACAATAGAGAAGAACGAGGAAGTCAGAATCAGACGAAGCAAAACATACTAATTATTTGTTGCAGCAGCAGTGGGTCATCGTGAGTTAAGTTTTATTGAAAAAGATGTGAGAAATTACATCACGAGAGAAGTGTGGAATGTTTCAGAACTAGAGGATGCAAAAAAATTTGGCAAATACTTATAAGAATAAAAGAGAAGAATCAGAATTTCTTTTTTGAGCTTGAACTTCAGGTTGATTAGTCGATTAAGATTGCTTTTTGGGCCGACGCAAGAAGCAGGGCTGCATGTGAGTATTTTGGAGATGTTATTTCATTCAATACCACTTACAATACAAACAATTGATATTCTGTTCTGGTACCATTTTCGGTGTAAAGAGATATTATTTCGGTGTATTAATGATTTTGTTTCTGTGTCGTCGTATTCAGGTATAATCTGGTTTTTGGTTCTTTTGTCGGGGTGAATCACCACGGTCAGTTAACACTTCTGGGATGTGCTTTGATGAAAAACGAGGATATTCAATCATTCATATGGTTATTTGAATGTTGACTTTGTTGCATGGGAGAAAATGCTCCGAAAGCATTTTTACTGATTAATGCGCATCGATGCAAAGGGCTATTGAAACTTGTATGCCCACAACAATTCACCAGTGATGTATTTGGCACATCATGAAGAAGATTCCAAGTAAATTAAATGGCCACAAGCGACACAAAAAATCAAACACGAGATGAGTCATGTTGTTTGGAACTCTCTTCCAAAAGAATCATTTGATAGGAATTGGAATGATTTTCTGATGAATTATGGTCTTGGGAACAAGTGGTTTTTAGGTAATGTTGTCTTTTATTAAGATTAAGTGACGTTGTTAATTTCAGTATGTATTTTGCTTGTGCAGTAGAGGTGTAAAGTACTTGTTTTTCGGTGTAATTTAGTTTTGATTTAGGTGTTTTTGCAAAACTTTTCGAAGATTGTTATTTATGGATTTCAATTTATCTCGATCACCACTTCTGAGTCAGGATAAGAAGCACGCAAAGAAGCGAGAGCATGCATACTTTTTTTAACAAGTTCATTATGCGTAACAGCTCACTTATCTAATTTGTCAAACAGTACGATAATTGCCTAGGAAGTAGAGAGTAGAGAGAGAGAATCGGATGCTACAAATTTTCATACCGTCATATCATGTGCAACAAAATCCTCAATAGAAGCTCAGTTTCAACACGTGTATACTCACGAGAAGGTCAGAAAAGTCCAAGCACAATTAAGAGAGAAGGTAAATTGTATCACAAGATCAAAGCACTCCGCTCTGGGATATACGGTATATGAAGTTGTAGAATAGATTTCTAACTCAACATTCAACAAGTTTCTGGTTACATACGACAGAGTATCAGCTGAAGCTAAATTTCAGTGCTTATTATTCGAGTCAAGGGAGATATTGTGCCGTCATTCCCTGAGCGCGTTAAGTTTTGAGCGAGTAAATAAAGTGTCATCGAGATATATATTAGAACAATGGAGTAAGAACATAAAGAGGAGGCACACACATATCAAGAGCAACCACGACGAGCCTTTGTTGGAGTCAAGAAGCAAGAGATTTGATGATTTGGTGTTTCGGTCACAAAATATCTGTGAATTTGCATCATAATCTGAGGAGCTGACTGCGATTCTGCAACGCGCTTACGATGATGCTATGGTTAGGATGCAAGAATACAAAGCCAAAAGCAAGAAAAAATGTTCGTTATCTCACGAAGATGCTCCTTGGAAGATATTAACAAGCTTCAAAACCCTCCACATGTGAGAACAAGAGAACGTCCTAAAAATACACTAGGATCAAAGACGGAAAAATAGATTGCAAATACTTCAAAGAAAAAGAAAACGAAAGCTCTAAGCAAGGTAAAAGTGATGTTCTTTAAACATGGAGAATTGGGTTTATTTTTGTTAATAGTTTTGCTAATATGTGATTTTATGGTGATTCATTGGTGCAATCAAATTCCAGCCAATATCATGGACATGTTATGAATTATTAGTTCAGAGATTCAGTAGCATAGGATAGTTTTTCTGGTGTAGCGTGACACTATTTTGGTGTACCAGTGAAAATTTTTTGATATATTCTACATGCTCTTCTTTTTTTATATATTTTCGTTGTTTTTTTATATTTTGACATGTTGCTGTTTGTTTGGAAATTAATGTTTTGAACTATCTAAAGGGATTTGTTTATTTTAAATATACTATACATAGACAATTCAATACTTAAGGAGGGTAACAATTCAAATTTCTGAATTCCTATATCTCCTAGTTGAAATTTACAGAAAAATATGTATGCACGCCTTTCTGGTGTATTTCGACTAGTTCTTAGTGTATTATTAAAGGAATTCGGCGTATTAGTCAATTTAATCTTGTTTTCCTGGATTTTTTTGAACCTATATTCATTCAGATTAACAGCATTTGAATACAACACAGACAGCTTCATAAAAATTTATTTTTGCAAAGAAAATTTATAAAAAGCTTGGATTAAATATTCACAAACTATACAATTTATAGATAGACAATTTAGTACACAATTTTTAACAGTCTACAATATTCAAACTATTCACTGTCAATATCTTTTGAACCCAACTTACAATAAGGACTCAATAATGCTGCAGATGGCTTGGACAATCTGATGACTTCACTTTCTTGGATAGCTTTATCTCTGAGTCGATTGATTTTATCAAATAGAATCAGTGAAGCATATTCAACTCTGAAATGATCCACTTTTGCCTACAGTTTAAAGAAATTTCTTTTTATTAAACCCCGTTAATTTGTTAATATAGAGTTATCTATTTTTAAAGATAGTTACCTATGTCCAATTCTTCCATTCATATTTGTCCTTTTTGATGTTTTGTGGTTCAATTACCTCAAGCTATTTCATCATATAAATGGCACAATCGAAGCTAAAAACAAAAATAAATTAGCAAAATAAAATATGACAGTAAGAAAAAATATAAAATTTCTCAGACAAAAAGATTTATACCTAGTATGTTGCTCGGCGATGTTAACATATGGTGCTTCAATTTCATCATCCTTGTTCGTCAGAGGTTGTCCTCCGGAAAATACCCTCATTCTTGAAATCATGTAGCCCTAAAAAAAATAAAATATAAGAAAGACTACATTTAATACCAAATTACACCGAAATGAACCAATAGCACCTTATTTCAAACAGAACTACACCGAATTTTTATATTGCTAGCAACAGACAGAAACCAAGGAATTTATAGAGAAAACAGAAGCAACTTACAATAAATTTATTAAGTGCCATTCTTTCTTTTGAAGGAGACTTTTTGTGAAATGGGTCAAGGACATGAAACTTTTTTCAAAAAATACTAAGTTTGGTCCCTGAAAAACAATCATTTTTTCTTGAGTTGGTTTAATTAACGATTCTTCTTGTCCCCCAAACCTGAAATACTCAAAAATCATCTCAGCAATACACCTCAAGCATTGAATAGAAATACAACTTCTGTTTTATGAGAACTTACATAGCTGCAGGTTTTTCTTTTTTTTTCCTGCCTTTTTTTCTTGAATTAAGTATTAAAGGGCTTTTTTTCTAAAAAAATATATATTGAATCAGAAGCAGAATATGGTAACACAAGAATTAAGGAAATGGCAATAGAAACAGAAATTACATGTTATCACTTGGCTTATTTACATTGTTTTGATCTGTTTGTATTTAAAATACAGGATCATTTTCACTTGCCACATTCACATCTGGCATTCTAAGGACAAAATAAACATTATTCAGTAAAATTAGAGTAATTAATTACATAAGAATTTTAGAAAATTTTATCAAATAAAGAATCTTACGTTTGGAAAGAATCATAGTGAGTTTTTGTGGAGTGGAGCCCACCATTTAGTATATCTGTCCTTTTTTCCTGCATCATGGGAAAGCAAACAATCATCAGTCAACAAAAACATAGTAAAATTGGCAAAATATACCAAAAAGCAACATACCTTTGTGCAGGCTTGTCATTTGTTTTTTTCTTTTTTGCTTCTCTTAAAAATTCTTGTATTTGTTCAGTTTTGACAGTACATGCAAAAGATTATGTTGACAAATAAAATTTTGATGAAAAAGAAAAGATAGCTTTACAATGTATCTTATTTGTTATCGGATTTAGTTTCTTTTTCAGAAGATGAATCCTTAATAATATGCTTTCGTTTTTTTGGATTGCATCTTGACAAGCAAAGAATTATCAGGCAAACAAGAACAACAAAATTGATAAAATATCCCCAAAAGCAATGCATACTTTTTTGTGGGATTGTAAACTTTTTTCTTCAATTTTCCTTTTATTATTTGCTCCAATTTTTCATTTCTAACAATAAATTGAAAACATTATGTTAATATATAAAATTTTGATATAAACAAAAAATATATCATTCCAATGATAATTTCAGAATCTTACTCATCATCAGATTCAGTTTGGCTTTCCGAGGATGAATCCTGAACAATGTGCTTTCTCTTTTTGGATATTATCCTAGAAAGTAACCAATCATGAGGCAATAAACACAATAAAGATGACAAAATACACAAAAAATTAATACTTATTTTTTTTATTTTTTTTGTTGGTTGTTTTCTTGTTTTTGGTGTCTTCTCTGAGTCTTGATTAGAATCAGAGTCATAGTCAATAACATTATCACCTTCTGAAGAAGTATCTTTCTCTTTTTGTGTCTTCTTCTTTTTCTCTTTCTTTTCTTTCTCTTTCATTCTCGTAAAAAATAATACTTATTTTATTTTATTTTTTGTGCTCTCGTGACGATATTCTAAAACGGGTAAAACATTAGTTTACGTCATATATATAAAATAAATACACCGAAAGTAAAAGAAAGAATTCTGTTAAGTTACCATATGACTCTTAATTTCAGCTTTTATCCTCTCAAGTAGCAACTCCTTAGTCCAGTGCTGCAACCAGGGTGGTCCAGGGATTGTATCCACTGGCTTATTTTTGTGTGTGGATTCATGAAAGTATACAATTATGAGAGCATAGAGGCAACCATTAATAGATTTTTCCTTTTTCAATATGTGCTCACTTATGCCCTTGATGAGGAAGTTGAGGATATGACCACCCCAATTACACTTATGTCTGGTGTCTACACTAAAAAACGACGATATGTGAACGGGAGAAACCTTGTTTATGGTTATCGGCAACAAGAACGACATTTGAAATGTAGAGGATGAACGTCCTCTTGAACTTAAGCCGATCTCCGTCACCGTCAACACTGATCTCCATCATGGAGTCTGTCAATTGCTTCAATATTTTTCCTTGGAAGCTTTTATAAACTTCCTTGTCCTCCTCACTAAGCTCATTAAAATTAACTTTGTTTGGAAAGAGCGGCCCTACAAAAGCAGCAAAACAACATCACCAATTACACTCGAATTCACTTGAAATACACCGAAATACCAGTCAGATATACCTCTATATTTTTTTATTACATGAGATAATGAGTTCAAAAGAATAGATTACAAAGAATGCAAGTATAACAGTTTATGTAATCGGTTACCAAATGCATTCAAGTCAAGGGTAGCTCCTATATTTTCCTGGTTGATGCTCAATACACCGTACCGGGTGTCTAATGTATTTCTTATCAAATCAAAGGAATATGCTAATTCCTTCAATAGCTTATGCGACATATTCATGGGAAGGATGTGTATCAAATGATCAAATTCCAATTCTTGGATGATGGCCTTCTTTTCATTGCTCATGTTGTAGAACTTATCGTGAAGGAGTCCTGTCGAGCATCTCAAATCATGAGTTTTTGTAAATAAACGAGAATCATTTAAATAGAGTATATTTATACAAGGAAAATTGATTTGGTATAAGATATATGTGCTTATATTATATTTTGGTGCACCAGAGTTCTTACTTGCCATTTTTTCTGTAAGGAATAAAAAATAAGGTTAATAGATAACAACATCACCAGTTACACTCGAATTTACTTGAAATGCACTGAAATATTAGCCATATACACCTCTATTATTTTTTTTATTACATGACTTAATATGAGTTCAAAATGATATTTAGGTCAACCAAACATGCATAAAATAATACCAGAAGCACAAGAACAATATTCTGTTTCTAGTTACACCAAGAATAAGACTACAGTACCAGTTACACTCGAATTTACTTGAAATACACCGAAATACAAGCCATATATATTTCTATTATTTTTTAGATTACATAATATAATATGAGTTCAAAATGATATTCAAGTCAACCAAACATGTATAAAATGACACTAGAAGTACAATGACAGTATTTTGTTTCTAGTTACACCAAGGATAGGACTATAGCACCAGTTACACTCGAATTCACTTGAAATACGCCAAAATACCAGCGATATACACCTCTATTATTTTTTAGATTACATGACATAATATGAGTTCAAAATGATATTCAAGTTAACCAAACATGCATAAAATGACACTAGAAGCACAAGAACAATATTCAAGAATAACAGCACCAGTTACACGCAAATTTACTTGAAATACAGCAAAAATTTCTGTTTATACAAACTCAGTTCAAGAACAATATAAAACAATCATCACCAATTGAACAGTATGATGAGAATAGTAATATGTAGTTTAAAGCAAGAACACATAATGAATCTACTTAATAAATAGAAATATGACTATCTAGTGTTTCGCGATTGAAATGAGAAAGAGAAAAGTGAAAAAATTGGACGGTTAGTGAAACAGTACCTTGAATAATCTTTCGTCTTTTGTTTCTGTATTTTTTTATGGAGATTTTGAACTTCTCTTGTAGATTTTCTTGGGTTTTCGCGAAGATTTTGACAATTTTTTTGAGAGATTTCGAGCATTGTTTGAATCTTTAGGGTTGGAGTTTTGTTAGAGGAAGAAGAAGCGTATTTCATAATCTGAGCGTGGTATTGAAACGGTTGAGTGAGCACATATTTACACACATGTTAATGTGAGGGTTGTTTTTATTGAATTTTGGCCAACTTGAATGAACTTATAAGTAAAAAAGGCTTGTATGTATATCAAGCCTGTTTATTTAATTGAAAAAATTTACTAAATTGATAGATTTTCATAAAGATATTTGTTGAGCATCCAAATAGACATACTAGATGTCATGTATGCTATCAGTTAACATTTTATCAGGGGTGGAGATACATATTTGGAAAGGGGGGCAATGCCCCTCCCCCCAAATTTTTATTTTTATTTAAAAAAAATAGACAAGGCCCCTTTTTTATTTCCCAGTCCCTTTTTTTCGGTATATTTTCTCGACCCCCTTTAATTCATAAAAAAATAGTTCATTCTTATATAATGTTAATAAAATATAATAGTTTTAGGCTTAGTCCAATAGCCTANTTTATTTTAAAAAAATTATTTAACTAACAATAAAAACACATAGTTATACAAAAATAGAATAAATGAATTGTATTTAATATTATAATTTTTTAAGGACTAGTAAATGTTATATTGTAGGATGAAAGGATAAGAAGAATAAATTATATAATCTAGCATTGCAATTTTTTGTTTAATAATTTTTTTTAATTATTTTTCTGTTAGTCTTGCCTAATTTTTTTTATGTTTTTTATATATTTAGTTATTTACTTAATTTACTATTATTTGTTAATTAAGTTTATGTTATTATATGTTAGTTTGTATATTTAGTTTTTTATTAGTTAACTATTTAATTACAATTTTATATTATTTATACTACAATGTTAGTATTATTATTTTGAATTTTAATATCTTAATTTGAATTAAAATATAATTTTTATATTTTATAAAGATTTAGATTGTAATTTATACCCTTTGCTAAATATATTTTTAATTATAGGAATTTATTTGGCCATTTGAATTATGGGTAAGTTCAAAATCATTGAAATATTTTTTAAAAGAAAAAATCAAGGAATGAAGATGCTTCTACTATTACTACTCCAATACTTGAGAAGTCATCAAATTTTATTACTTCAAGTTCTCCATTGAATAGCTCAAAGCGTCCACAACTTTTTCCTAATCAACTGGATATTTTTTATTTGGAAAGAAATCCTGGAATGCAACCAATAATTTGGAAGTTTCCTCCAAATCAAAGAGATGAAATCCGTCGGGCTTATATTAAAGTTGGGCCAAATTAACCAATTCTTGATAACTATCCATTTTCTGGTGATAAAAATCATCGTTGCTTTCAAGTTTCATGGTTTAAATTGTTCCCATCTTAGTTAGAATATTCTATAGAAGATGATGCTATATATTGTTTTCCATGCTTTCTTTTTGCTAAGGAACCTTCAATCAACACGGGTTCAAATGCTTTTATTGAGAATGGTTTCAGGAATTGGAAGAAAGTAAATAGTGAAAAAGAATGTGCTCTTTTAAATCACATTTGCAAAGGTCCCAACTCATTCCATCATAAGGCGCTAAAATCATGTGATGATTTGATGAAACAATCACGACATATCGACAGACTTCTTCATAAGCAAACATCAGAAGAGATTGAAAATAATTGAATTCGACTAGGATAATCTATAAATTGCATTAGATGGTTGACATTTCAAAGTTGCGCCTACTGTAATACCCTCACTATCCGAATGTCATGCTTCTGACTGCGCCACTCTGATAGATTGGGTATTACAACTACTCTAAACATATTTAATACTAAAATAGGAGCCTGTTTGAAACTTAAAACCGCATAACTTTTCAAAAATACTATTTCGTTGAAAGCATATATATATATATATATATGCCAGATACAATACTTTAAAGTTATATATACATAACAATAACTTACAAATGTACATATCACAAAATCCTATCCCTCTTACAAAATTAATAAAGATAAAGGCGAGGAAAAAATAATAACTAAGATAATACAAAATATCGAATAACAGAAAATGAAATAAACTTTTCTGAAACTTTGTCGCCCTTATCCTGAAAAGAAAAAACCTGTAAGAGAGTGAGAACGTCGTCCTCGCTGGTTCTCAATATAGGGTTACAGAAATTGCTATAACAAGATACGTAAAATAAAACTATTTTTAAAGTACAGTGATAATTGCTCGTCTTATGAGTCTTTCCAAAAGTCATGGATTCACATTTGAAATCTAGAAATCCTTTTTAAAGACTTGGTAAATCTCTCAAATATTTTGAAACAAAATCTTTTTCCTTTCTTGTAAAATCTCAAAAAGTTTTTTTCTAGACAGTATGAATGACCAACATGTCCCAAACATAGGTTCAATTAAGTCTATGCTGTAAGAGTTTGATTTTTCATACTTTTCTAGACCACAACCATGAAAGTAGTTACCTACGCGGTATAAATGATCATCCTATTCCAAGCATAGTTCATGAAGTCTATGCTGAACCAGTCAGATACTTTATACAGAACTAGACCTCAAACATACCAACCACGGTCTCAGGCCCATCCAATCCAACACGGCCTCCGACCCAAACAACTCAATCATCAACCAATTTATCACAAGCCAACCAATCAAACACAATCACAATTAATGTAGTTCAAGCACAATTAATAGCAATTACAAAAAATATAGCAGTTAGCAGGTAACATAAGTATTCACATAGGCAAACCAATTACAATAAGCACACCCAAATAATGTCACATAAATACAAATGATGAATGTTTATCCTACTGACTGTGATATCACATTGTCAATTCAATTGCCAACCCGACACATTCCCATGGGAATGTCGCCTTTCGGTCACGAATATAAAAATGAGATCCCCCACGGATATAGTGCCGGGCACACTACCCACGGATATAGCGCCGAGCACACTCTTGTGATCCAAAAGGATGTGAGCGGGACTATCTACCTCCGTCCACACATAACCCAGAGATATAGTGTCGGACACACTTCCCACGGATATAGTGTCGGGCACACTATCCACAATCAATCAGGTTCAAAATCCTATTTCAAAACCCATTCTTGGCACATTTACTTTCAAGTAACAAACTTATTCAGTTCACATCTTGCCAAGAACCACTTTTCACAAATAAATTTTTCTTTTCAAAATAGAGTCACTTTTCGCAACATCTTTCCAAAATTTCCAAACAACTTCAAAATCATGCCAAATTCAAAATCTTTTCTAAGGGACTCGAAATCATTCATTCTAAGTTAGGATTTAGTCATAAAATTCCTCAGCAAAGTCTCAAGACTTTAAGGGAGAATAATCTAACTTATTTTCTTAAATTCATTGAAAACCTCTGAAACCTTAGCTTCGTGATTTAAATAAATGAAATAGAATTTAAACTAAAACTAAATCATGTATCCAAATATTCCGAACCAATTTCAAAACCAATTTACTTGAACCAAAATCAAATCCTTTTAAACCAATAACCAATTTTCAATTTCAATCTTAAACCTGTTTCCAAATGCTCAAAAATTGTTTCAGTTTTGCTAAATCAAAGTTCTAGAGAATACTTCAAACTTTTCCTAAAATGTTGTCAAATGAAATTAGTTAATCAAAATTCAAGTTTTCTTTTAAATCCACTAAATCCTCCAAAACTGTTTACGTAAATCAAATTCCAAAACATAAGAATTTTCATCTTTAAATCGACTTAAAAAAATAATTCTTTTTCTTAAATAAATTACAATCAAAATATAATAAACTTCTTAATAAAATAACTTCAAACATAATTATTTTATCAATAATTCAATTCAAAGCATAATTCATTGTTTTTTAAAATGATGTTTCAAACAAAGTCTTGGATTTTATAGAAATTTCGGCAACATCTCCTTTGAAATTTGGACCTTGCTACCCTTTTCGAATCCCAACCAAACCAATCCTCAACTTTTTCCAATGGGTTCAAGACCAAATCAGTTTTCAATAAGCAAAATTTAGACTTTCAAATATTAAAATTATTTCAATTCAAAACAATTAGAAATCTCCATTTTAAACCAAATCAGACATCATTTCAATCAAACAGGCAACCATATTCATCCAGGACAAAATCAGACAATTCATAAGGCTTACATAATCACCAAAAATATATTTCGCACATCATATCTATTTATAACAATCCCAATTTAAATAAATTAAGTTTTGATAAAAAGTCCCTACCTCGATTGTCAAAATCATAAACCAAACGCGTCGACGGAACACTTTTCTCTCAGCCCAAAACCAACAGCAACCGAAACCTCAGCCCCTGATCACTTTTGCGGCATACACAGCAACTTAAAAGCGACATGCAATTGTCAGAACACGACCCTACCTTACCGGAATTTCAAAGTTTATAACCAGACATAACAAAATACTAACACAAGGTTTTTTCGAAACATAAACACTTACTTTAATAAGAACAAAACAGTGGCGGTCGCTAAATCGGTTTTGCAGCAACACTGGCAGCCATCCCAAGCAACAGCGGCAACCAGAACTCCGGCGACCACGACTATAACAAACATGCAGTGATGAAAAAGGTTCTGAAAACTCAAAAGGAATGAAAGCCAACTTAAAAATCCTTCCCGACAGTGGATCTCAGTGGCAGCAGTGGCATTTCTTGGCAGCAGAGGCGCAACGGCCATGGCAGCGGCAGCAGCAGCAGCAGAGTTCCAACAGCAGCGAAACCTACCTGCAATCCCTTCTCTATCCGTGCGTTCTGTTTCTTTCCTAGTGATGGCGACAGATCTGGCGGCGCAAGACAGAGGTACGAACGGCGGCGATGGTAGCTGGGCTTGATGGCGACGACCCTTCCCGTGGCGGCTCTGGACAAAACGACGCGTCTTCTCTCTGTTCACGAATCTCCATGGACGAGACGATGAAGACCTCGACGGTGACGACGGCGACGCGAGCTCCACGGGACGGTGATACCTCCTTCTCCTTGCACAGCTCTCTCTCTCCTTCGGTTCTGGCCTTCCTCGCGATGGCGACGAGTGGCGCGGTGGTGGCACGAGCTAGACGGTGGTGGCGCAAGCTGAACGGTGGCGGCGCGGGCTGGACGGTGGCGGCGCAGACAAGCCCTCCCTCTTCTCTTCTCCCTCACTCCATCGGCACTCCCTCTCTTCTTCACTTCCCTAATTCTATTTCCCCTTCTTCTTTCTTTTCTTTTTTTTCTTGCAGCAGCAGCTGCTGTGTGTGTGGGTTTAGGGTAGCTACGGTTAGAGTTAGGTCAAAAATTAGGATATTGATTTGGGGATTGAGGTTTAATTAGAGTAAGAAAATTTTAATACATTTAGGGCATAGAGGATAAATTTAAAATCTAATTAAATACTTAAAATTATTTTAAAAATATTATTTGTTGTATCAAAATACTAATTAATTTGAAATTAAATACTTTAATTGAAATTATAAGATGGTAAGATTAATTTTCTTTATTCTTAAAATTTAAAGTATGAAAATATCAATTATTTAAATTAAATCATATAAATATTCTTATTATTTAGCAACTACTAACTTTATAATTTAAATATAAAAAATAAATCAATAATTATAAAATTAGATAAAATTTTTATCTTCAATGAAATAATTTTTGAAATTAAAACTGTAAATAAATATATAATTTAAAATTAGTTCATAATAAATTTTTCAAAAGTTCTGGGTCTTATACCTACAGAAGACATGATGAAAGCCAAAGTTCAAACAACAGAGATAACTTTTTGGAAATGTTGAGATTTTTGGAATCTTACAATAAATGAGTGAAAAAGAATGTTTTGGAAAATGTTTCAAAAAATGCTAAGTATACTTCAAATGATGTCCAAAAAGAAATTCTACATATTCTTGCTACTAAGGTGAAAAATTCAATTAGAGAAGAGATTGGAAATGCCAAATTTTGTATTATTGTTGATGAAGCTAGTGATGAATCTAAAAAGGAGCAAATGGCCATTGTTTTGAGATTTGTTACTCTGGATGATTTTGTTAAAGAGAGATTTTTTGATCTTGTGCATGTCACTTATATTTGTGCAGTAACTTTAAAGAAAGAATTGATTTTTGTCCTTTCTCATTATAATCTCCAAGTTGAAAATATTAGGAGTCAAGGGTATGATGGTGCTAGCAACATGCGGGGTGAGTGGAATGGATTGCAAGCTTTGTTTCTTAAAGATTCTCCACAAGCATATTATGTACATTGTTTTGCTCATAGGTTACAATTAGCACTGGTTGCAGCTTCAAGAGAGGTACTTCAAATTCATGAATTTTTTACTCAATTAGACTCTATTGTCACTATTATTAATGCTTCTTTAAAAAGACATGATCAATTACAAGAAGTTCAAGCAATTGAAAATGCAAACTTGGTTGCTCAAAATAAATTAGAAACAGGCAAAGGTGCGAATCAAGTAATAAGCACTTTACAAAGAGTTGGGGATACTCGATGGAACTCTCACTTTAATTCTATTTGCAGTTTGGTATTACTACTATCAACATTGTTCTCAATATATCATTGAAGACGGGACAACTTATGTATAAAGAGGTGAGGCTTATGGTGTTAGTAAAATATTATTGTCATTTGAATTTGTTTTCACTTTGCACTTGATGAAAAAGATTATGGGAATCACTAATGTTCTTTGCCAAGTACTACAACAACAATCTCAAGATATTCTTAATGCAATGCATACTTTCTACATCAAAGTTACTTCTTTAACAATTAAGAGACGGTGGATGGTACAATTTTTTTTGCAAATGTTAAAGATATTTGTGAAAAGCATGAAATTGAAGTCCTTAATATGAGTGCACAATATGTTTTTGGAAGAGGTCGATCTCGTCAACTAAGTGTGATAGTTGAGCATCATTATCTAATAGATGTATTCTTGGCAACAATTGACTCTAAATTGTGCAACAAGTTGCAAGAAACGGGAAAATCAAAAACTTATCACATGGTTGATAGATTAATACGTCTTGTTTTAACTCTACCAGTGTCTACAGCAACAACAGAAAGAATATTTTTAGCAATAAAAATTGTTAAGACAAGAGTCCGAAGTAAGATGGCTGATGAATTTCTTGCAGACAATTTAGTCATCTATATAGAAAAAGAATTAGCAACTATTTTTGACACAAATTCAATAATAGATGAGTTTGAAAATAGAAAAAAACATCGAATAACTTTTTCATGATACAAAATTGTAAGTGATAACTTTTATATATTATTGTCTTACTTTGATTGAGATTATATATTTAATTTTTTTAATTTTTAGTAAATTATTAAACACCGCCCCCCTAAATAGTTAGTCTAACTGCGTCCCTGCATTTCATATCATTAATCATTGATAAAAACTATTAATTGAGTGACATAGACAAAAAAAATTAATTTATAATCTTGTAAATAAAGACAAATTTGATTGATAAAATTTCATCAAGTAAAGAGTACAACGATGTTATGTATATACAAAAAATTAGTCACTAAATTAATTAATTATGTGTATAGAATACATATTAAAATAAAAAATATATATTAAAAATAATTTAAATAATATAAATATTTAAACATAAATACAAGATTTTTTTATTGTAAATAAAAAAACCTTATTTCAGAAAAAAAATATTCAAACTTTAATTCCTCGAATCGTTTTCTGGTGGGGGCAACAAAATTCATAAATTCGTCGTGTCTCCGGCGAACTTCAAATTTCTATACTTTTCAACCCTTCTGTGCTTCTAATTTGGAAAAGATATATACTCTTCAACTGCTTCTGTGTTTCTAATTTGAAAAAAAAAATATATCATGATCAAAATTCTTAATTTTGAAAAAATCTAGTTTGGTTTATTTTGGGTGAGAAAGAATGTTAGAAAGTTGAATATTAGATAGACAATAAGCATAACTTCTTCAACATTGTCACGGCAACGACAACTATTGTTAAACCAAACTAGGTTTTTTCAAAATTAAGATGTTCGGGATCACCATTCTTACTACACCATTGTTAAATACGGCTTATTGCTGTGTATTCTTGTGTACTCCTATATATTTCTGAAAAAGATAATGGTTGTCATCACCACTGGCAATATGGTCCAGTATTCAACTTTTCTTCCCACCCAGTCTGGTATTTATAGAGGGAGACGAAGTGAAATTCGTCGAGAATGTGGCAAACTCTATAAAATTAGTGAGGTTCATGTTGGAATCCAACAAACTCAACTTAAATATTAAAAAAAAAGTATTCCAAAAATTAAAGACGGATTAAATTTTTTGGGAGAAATAATATTTTTTTTTAATTTAGAATAAAAATTCTCATAAATACATAATTGATTTTTTGTGTGCACATAATATTTTTATAAAGCGTAATAGAATATTTTGCTTCCTAATTATATTTTTCCAAGGATGAAATATCTTCTAATTTTTTGTTTTTGAGAGTGATAAATAAATTTTCATCTAATATCTTCTTTAGACACATTAGTTCTTGTGCCAGAAACCTAATAGAGTTTGTGCCCTTTTTGGAAAATTTGATGTGTGACGTTTTCATGGAATCAATTATCAATTTTAAAATATATTTTTAAATTTTTAATAAAATTTATAAAAAATATGATTGAGTATATTAGAGTTAAATATATTTTTAGTCTTTGTATATATAAATTAATAACTAGTGAATTGAATTTGTAAATGTAAGAGAGTTTTTTGTAAACATATGATACTACATTATTAGTTATCAACTATTTGAAAATTGTTCATATCTGAGTTTATAGAATATAAATCCAACCTACGCTCTTTTTAGCAGATAAACTACGTTTGAAATTGGGCCATACAAAGTTAATCCAATAATGACAAATTCAATCCAACTGTATATATAATAAGAATTAAAAATTTTATCTTAGCTGCAAAACTAAAAAATACCGTAAAAAAACAAAAAAAAAGTACCGTAAAAAAACAAAAAAAAAATTATAAATTTAATGGCGATTAATTCCTGAATTTATTATTTTACCGAATTTTTCACGTTAGATGAGCCAAATTATTTGGGCAAAGTGGCTTGACAAAAAGACCAACGGAGTATATAGTTCTTACATTCATTTAATTTTTTGTTGAAAATCAAGTTGTCCACTTGCCCTTCATGAAAATAAAAATAAGAGACCAAACGAGTGTTTCTTTTATTTATTCAATTTTAAATACACGGTGTAATACAAATACATTATTCACAAAGCTAAAAGTGATGATACAGAATTCTATAATCTAGCATTTCATTTTCCTATCTTAAAAAATTGTTAAATTAGAATATATTTTCTCTGGTACTCCTATGCATATCCGAAGAGTAAAAATTCATGAACCATATGTACTTGTCAAGCTACTTGAAGCTTGGGAATTAAGGTGAAGAACTTGAGGAGAAATTATCTACAACTTGTTCTTCTAAGCAATTCAAGTACCTGTAATGCTTCTGCAGGAGTTCCTCTATGTCATCAACACCAATGATCTTGTTCTCTTGGAGAAACTCTGCAACATAGTTGTTTGTTTTCTCCACTGATATTGTCTTATCCAATGTGTAAATATCATCCAGCACATTAGCATTTCTATAGAGTTGAACCATGCATGCATAATGCTCCAACAAAGGTGTTATACCATAATGTTGTGTCATGAGATTGAAATACTTCTGACCTTGTTCAAGATCATTCAATTGAAGGCATGCATTCAGAACACCAACAAATGTGATAGCATCAGGAACTTCATTTGACTTATTATTCAACATTTCCTCAAAAAGTTCCAATGCTTCATTCCTCAATCCATGCACACCCAAGCTAGTGATCATTGTGTTCCACGTGGCTAAGTTCTTGGCCTCCATGGTATCGAAAACTTGCCTTGCATCATCTAAACTGCCACATTTGCTGTACATGTCTATAAGAGCAGTACCCAAGAAAGGATCAAGTTTGAAGTCATTGTTGAAAGCATAATCATGAATCCATTTACCCAATTTGAGGCTACCCATTTCAGCACAAGCCTTGATCAAGCTCACAAGGGTGAACTCGTTGGGCTGCACACCATCAAGTCGCATTCTTTCAAACAAGTCAAAGGCCTCCATTGGCTGCTGGTGTCTCACATACCCATCAATCATCGCCGTCCACGAAACAACATTCTTAGAAGGCATTTCCTCAAACAATCTCCGAGCAGCCTCGAGTCGTCCGCAAGCAACTAGACCTCCAATCGCCGTGGTCCAAGAAACAACCTCCTGCACGCGCATTTTATCGAACACCTTGTGTCCATTATCAGCATCCTCACATTTGAAGTAAAGATTCATCATAGTGTTCTGCACATAGGTGTCATTCCAAAACCCCATTTTGATTGCTAAAGCTTGCACAACTTTTCCAAAATCAGTTGCTGAAGAAGCAATGCAAGCATTAATCACAAAAGGGTATGTGAACTTGTCAAGTTCAATGCCCTTTGACACCATAATAGTGAACAAAATAAGAGCTTTTTCAGGGGAACCAAACCTAGTGTATGCTCTAATCATCACATTCCAAGTGAAGGTATCTGGGGAATTGAGTTGCTCAAAAACCAATTTGGCATAGTTCAATTTGCCATAAGAGGAAGAAATTTGAATGAGGTTCCTAATGAGTAATTGATCATGTGTGAGGCCATAACGGATTATTCTTCCATGAACTTGCCTGAGATGCTTGAAATTTGAGCACCTTTGGAGATAGAAAAGTGCTTCTTTTGAACCAAATTTTGGTCTTTGGGTACCAAAATAAACATAATTAATATCTGGGGTGCAGAAACATGCTACCTTCATGTCATGCCCAGTTCCAAATTTTGCTTTCTGTTGTTGTTGCCAATGCCAAATTGGGAAGCTTCAGAACACACCAAAATTGTAGAAAAGGGAAAAAGAAAAGAAAAAAAAAAAAGAAGAAAAATGCATATACACACATGCATATATGGAAACAACAAAAAGGATATGGTGAAAAAATTGCTACACGCCTGACCTCACAAAATGGTTGAATCATGAATGATGGACCCTCTGGATAAGGTTGCATTTATTTGTCAAAGTGCATGAAAAAGGAAATAGAAAAAAGAAAATTCAAATGGATTAATGGTTCAGCACAATAAAAGATTGATTAGTGGGTTGTTATCTATGTAAGGCAAATTTCTAATATTTATTTTTGGGGATGAGTGAGTTAATTATTCATTTAACTTAAATTCGTTTTTAATAATAATATTTCATAATAAATAAATAATTTAATTATACTAAGTTTGCTTAAATTATATCATTAAATAATTTTTTATATGTAATAAATTTTATTAATTCAATAATTGAATTATGTCATATTATCGTGATGATTAAGTTGATCAAATTTCCTTAAATTTAGACAACAATAAATATGTAATCTAGTAGTCATATTGTTATATTATAAGAGCTACTTTGCTATATTTTCTAATTATAAAACATTTCGGTCAATTCATATGGGCAAAATGAGTGGCAATCTGGACGATAAAAAACTTGCTTCTTTGGCCCAACAAGAGAAAGAAAGGCAAAAGGCAAAAGATTCTATAATCCCAAATATTTGGACCATTAAATAATTTCATAATAAAATATATTTTTTAAGTTTTTTAATAATGGTTAAATCATTTGTTTCTAATTTTAATTACAAATGAATCCATATATTTTATTTAATCATAAAAATTATTTTTTATTTTGTAAATTATTATTTTATCATTCATATATTATATTTGTCAATAATCAAAAGGGGTCTGCTACACATACAAGTAAAAAGGCCGTACAAGTTTTACAAGTTATCAACCCAAACTTCATTAACACGCGCATTAACTCACTTTGAATGGAGCGTAACTACACGCGCCCCACTCAAACGGTTTCTCTTCGTCTTCTTCTTCTTCTTCTTCTCTTCTTCTTCTTCTTCACCTTCGTCTTCTTCTTCTTCTTCTTCCTTTTTCTCTTCCTCTTCCTCTTCCTCTTCCTCTTCTTCTTCTTCTTCTTCTTCTTCTTCGTTTTTTTTTTCGATTTTCATGGTTTCTGAAATTCTTCTTATTCTTCTTGCTGCACGTTCTTCTTCCTCTTACTCTTCTTTTTCTTCTCCTTTTCTTTCGTTTCTGCACGTTCTTCTTCCTCGTTTTCCTCCTCTTCTTCTTCTTCTTCTTCATTTACGTCTTTTCTCTCTGTTTTCTCGTTTTTTTTTCGATTTTTCATGGTAAAATCGTTTTTGAAGAAGAAGAAGCAGCAGAAGATGAGGAGGAGAAAGAGAAAGAGTTCTGAATTATGCATGTACTTCAACGAATTTTGGGTGTATTTTCTTAAATCCTTTGGGTGTATTTTCTGTAACCCTTGAGAGATTACAGAAAATACACCCAAACGATTACATAAAATACACCCAAGAGATTACAGAAAATACACCCAAACGGTTACAGAAATTCACCCAAACGATTATAGAAATACACCCAAAAGATT
Organism: Arachis duranensis; assembly: GCF_000817695.3. Taxonomy (NCBI): domain Eukaryota; kingdom Viridiplantae; phylum Streptophyta; class Magnoliopsida; order Fabales; family Fabaceae; genus Arachis; species Arachis duranensis. Next base: position 90,812,467 of record NC_029777.3, read on the forward strand.
ACAGAAAATACACCCAAAGGATTTAAAGAAATACACCCAAAATCATGCATAATTCAGAACTCTTTCTCTTTCTCCTCCTCGTCTTCTGCTACTTCTTCTTTTTCAAAAACGATTTCAGAGCTTGATGTCAAAAAATAATAGAAATCGAGAATAACGAAGAAAGAAAATAGAGAGAAAAGCACGTAAATGAAGAAGGAGAAAGAGAAAGCAAGAAACAAAAGAAAAGAAGAAGAAGAAGAGGAAGAGGAAGAAGAACGTACAGCAATAAGAAGAAGAAGGTGCAATGAAAACGTACCGTAACAGTATGTGGAGAAACTAACGTCAACGACGAAGAACAAACCAGTGAGAAAAGAGGAGAAAAGAACGATCGAAAAAGAAGGAGAAGAAGAAGGGATATAGCGCGTCGTACGTGGAGCAGCGCATAATTTGATTTTATTGTTTAATGAACTTGTAAAGCATACAAGCCCTAATGGCTTGTATGCAGAGCTTTTCCCTAATCAAAAACCAAAAACAATAACTAATTAGATTTTTCATTGATTGTAATAATTTTTTGGCAATCCTAATCGATTAAAAATTTATCTTTGATCTATTACATCTGTCGAGGATTTTGAAATCGTATTTCTTAAAAAATCAATCGATTGAATTAACAAAACAATTGATTGAATTTCAGATTTTCCAATAGATTTTCATTGATCATAATAATTTCGAAAGTTCTGAGCTAGACGTTCGTCCTGCCAGGGTCATGGATCTGGGCGGCGTCCATGGCCGTTTCCTAACAGATCTCTTTGGCGTCACTGCTTAACAAATTTATCACAATAAAAGTGGTCATAATCCAAGTGAAAATCATCTCCCTTCCAACTGTCAAACTCTCATAGGTTCTATCATATTTAGCCACCATAGTCACGAAGCAAACAAGCCACCATAGACGGCACCTTATAAATTTTCATATTACCAATCGATTGGGTTATGGGACCTGAAATTCAATCGATTATTTTGTTAATCCAATCGATCGATTTTTAAAGAAGCACGATTTTAAAATCCTCGACAGATGTAATAGATCAAAAATAAACTTTTAATCGATTGGGATTGTCAAAAAATTATTACGATTAATGGAAGATCTAATTCGTCATTGGTTTTGATTATTGATAAATATAATAGATAAATACTAAAATAATAATTTATAAAATAAAAAAAGTTTTTATGATTAAATAAAATATATGGGGTTAATTTGTAATTAAAATTAAAAATAGACTATTTAGTCATTATTGAAAAAATTAAGAAACATGTTTTGTTACGGGACCATTTAGAGTGTGTTTGGGAAACTCGTTGGAAGAGAAGAAGCACGTTTAGACTTCTTGAAAACTTCAACTTTTTTGTTTGGCAAATTTTTTTTTCATGAATGCAAAAGTGATTTTGCTACCAAAACCACGTTTACAAGAAGCAACTATTTTAAGTTTCTACGTTTTCCTAACGGGTTTTTAGGCACAGGATTCGGTGGTCCAGGAACCTTTGGACCATTTAGTGGTTCAAGTAGAAAACATGTTTTTAGAGTTTTTTCATCAATTGCTACGTAGTTCTTGAACCAATTTTAATTACAAATCAACCTCATATATTTTATTTAATTATAAAAATAGTTTTTTATTTTATAAATTATTATTTTATCAATTATCAATTATATTTATTAACAATCAAATACAAAAATAACAACCAATTATATCCTCCATTCATCCTAATAATTCCAATTGATTAAAAAATTAACTTTGATCTCGTTATGTTCGTCCATGGCTTCCAAATCGTGTTTCCTTGAAATTCAATCAATTGGTTTACACTATATCACAAAACAATCGATTGAAAGTTGTAAGGTAGAATGGTAAAAAGCTTATACCAATCGATTGTTTATACTTTCCAATCGAATGAATGCCTCAAAACAATCGATTGAATTCACGAAAACAACATGGATTTGCCAAATACAATCGATTGAAAAGTGATGACATTGAAGTTTTAGCCAAATTCAATCGATTGGTAATGTAATCCAATCGATTGGAAGGTGATGAAGTTGAATATTTTGCCAATTTCAATCGATTGGTAATGGTACCCAATCGATTGAAATGAAATTGTACACTGAAAATTTATAAATTCACCTTTGCTTCGCATGCTGCAACTAATGCATGTTACATACAAGAAACTAAAAAGCACATAAAATAAAAACAGACAATTAATTACATGATTGTTCTATTTTAAATTTAATCTGTTTGTTCTCTGATTTTGCCCCACTGAAATAAAATCAAGAAAATAATCCATGTTTAAATCAAATCAAACGCAGGACCAAGATGCTCAACATCCATAATGCCTAATGAAATAAATTATAATGCATGGAATATAATAAAATAGCAATAGTCCAAATAAAGTAGTATCAAATGAGTAGTAGCAGAATAAAAGAAAGAACCAAAACCAACATTAACAAAAATATAAATTTGATAATAAAAATAAAAAATTATAAAAAATATTTTATGGTTAATCTTATGTACTCCTTATGTACTTTTGTTATAATTAATTATCATCAATATTAAACTAATAAAAAAACAATCTAAATAACAAGCTCATCCTTTCTCTTCTTTCAGTATTTTGTTTTGGATGTCTTCCTTAAGAATGAATTGAATAATCAAGAGTTTCAAACCATATAATAAAACAAAATTGACATAATAAAACAAAAATTGAGCTTGCAAGTAACCAACAACGTAATCAAAGAAGGAATCAAAGCAATTCCTCCTCATGCAAGATTTAAACATGGATTATTTTCTTGATTTTATTTCAGTAGCGCAAAACTAGAGGACAAACAGATTAAATTTAAAATAGAACAATCATGTAATTAATTGTCTGTTTTTATTTTATGTGCTTTTTAGTTTCTTGTATGTAACATGCATTAGTTGCAGCATGCGAAGCAAAGGTGAATTTATAAATTTTCGGCGTACAGTTTCATTTCAATCGATTGGGTACCATTACCAATCGATTGAAATTGGCAAAACATTCAACTTCATCACCTTCCAATCGATTGGATTACATTACCAATCGATTGAATTTGGCTAAAACTTCAATGTCATCACTTTCCAATCGATTGTATTTGGCAAATCCATGTTGTTTTCGTGAATTCAATCGATTGAGTAACAACAACAATCGATTGTTTTGAGACATTCATTCGATTGGAAAGTATAAACAATCGATTGGTATAAACTTTTTACCATTCTACCTTACAATTTTCAATCGATTGTTTTGTGATATAGTGTAAACCAATCGATTGAGTTATCATTCAATCGATTGTTTTGAAAAACCAATCGATTGAATTTCAAATGGAACACGATTTGGAAGCCATGGACGAACGTAACGAGATCAAAGTTAATTATTTAATCAATTAGAATTATTAGGATGAATGGAGGATATAATTGGTTATTATTTTTGTATTTGATTGTTAATAAATATAATAGATAATTGATAAAATAATAATTTATAAAATAAAAAACTATTTTTATAATTAAATAAAATAGTTTTTTATTTTATAAATTATTATTTTATTAATTATCAATTATATTTATTAACAATCAAATACAAAAATAATAACCAATTATATCCTCCATTCATCCTAATAATTCCAATTGATTAAATAATTAACTTTGATCTCGTTACGTTCGTCCATGGCTTCCAAATCGTGTTTCCTTGAAATTCAATCGATGGGTTTTTCAAAACAATCGATTGAATGATAACTCAATCGATTGGTTTACACTATATCACAAAACAATCGATTGAAAGTTGTAAGGTAGAATGGTAAAAAGCTTATATCAATCGATTGTTTATACTTTTCAATTGAATGAATGCCTCAAAACAATCGATTGAATTCACGAAAACAACATGAATTTGCCAAATACAATCGATTGGAAAGTGATGACATTGAAGTTTTAGCCAAATTCAATCGATTAGTAATGTAATCCAATCTATTGGAAGGTGATGAAGTTGAATGTTTTGCCAATTTCAATCGATTGGTAATGGTGCATAAAATTAATTTATAGATTGGTAATTTATAAAATTAATTTTGCCGATCAATAGTACCTTTTGTTTTTATTCAAGTAAGGCAGAGTAAAAAATACAAAAAGTATATGATATTGATAACGTAGCAGCGTATCAAGTAGTAAGTATGCTTAATTTATTTATTTGTGTTATGCACAAATTTAGTTTCGTTAAAATATTAGTAACGAGTGCTCTAATTTTTGTAAATACGTTTTGGGATAAGTGTTTGCAATTAGTTAAATGTTAGAATATATTGAGTAAATTCTTTTAATATATTTAGAGTTAATAAAAAAATAGGATAAAAAACGTATTTAAGCCAAGGAGAGAAGTTTATTACTCATATAAGCCAAACAAGAATCTGATACAAGAATTCACCAAAGCACACTTTAATGTAATTCGAAACAACTTTATTCGAATTACGTTCCTTAATAATTCGAATCAATACAGCTCCAATTATTCCCAACCATTGCATACAAGTAATTCGAATCAACTTAGAACGAATTATAAAAGCATAATTCGAATTGTATCAATTCGAATTAGTAAGAACACGTGAGTAAGAGGAAGTTCGAATCAAATTGATTCGAATTACTCACATTTCGAATCAAATGGTAATTCGAATTACACATTGTACAATAAGATATTAGAAAAAATACTATACAATATAAAAAAATATACTAAAAGAAGTATAAAACAAAATTATAGTAAATTAATTTTAGTATAAAATTATTAAATATAAATTAATTTTAACTCCTATTAGTATATTGAATTAAAAATAACATATAAAAATGTACTTGTATTTATTAAATTTTAATAACATATAAAAATTTAATGACTTTTTAAATATTTTTTTTATAATAGGAGTACATTTTTATATACTTTAAATACTTTATATAAAAATGTACTTATATTTATCATACAAAAATAAAGTGTTGTGCTAATATAATAACATTATAATATTTTAAATCAGTTTTTTTCTAGGATTTTAGATTAAAAGCAGCACATGAAAAAGCATTATTGGTATTTTAAAGCTAACTTAATTAAAAAAGATAGAACTGTATTTTTTAGGATTTTATGTACATAATTAGGCTAATTTTTTTTTAATATTGATCAAAAATGTGTGTTACACTATGTTATTTGGTTTCAGCTAAGTTTTACTCTACTATAATTTTTTTTTTAACTTTTCATAAGACACAAATCTAAAAAATTTTATAAATTAATTTAAAAGAAAATATCATTGACGTTTTATAAATTTTATGTACCATTACCAATCGATTGAAATTGGCAAAACATTCAACATCATCACCTTCCAATCGATTGGATTACATTACCAATCGATTGAATTTAGCTAAAACTTCAATGTCATCACTTTCCAATCGATTGTATTTGGCAAATCCATGTTGTTTTCGTGAATTCAATCGATTGAGTAACAACAACAATCGATTGTTTTGAGGCATTCATTCGATTGGAAAGTATAAACAATCAATTGGTATAAGCTTTTTACCATTCTATCTTACAACTTTCAATCAATTGTTTTGTGATATAGTGTAAACCAATCGATTGAATTTCAAGGAAACACGATTTGGAAGCCATGGACGAATGTAACGAGATCAAAGTTAATTTTTTAATCAATTGGAATTATTAGGATGAATGGAGGATATAATTGGTTGTTATTTTTGTATTTGATTGTTAATAAATATAATTGATAATTAATAAAATAATAATTTATAAAATAAAAAACTATTTTATAATTAAATAAAATATATGGGGTTGATTTGTAATTAAAATTAGTTCAAGAACTACGTAGCAATTGATAAAAAAACTCTAAAAACATGTTTTCTATTTGGACCACTAAGTGGTCACCACCGAATCCTGTGCCAACTATCTATTTACTTTTTAACAACTTTATCCTTCATGTATGTTATTGTATTATTTATAGAATTCTTGTTTTTTTTTATTTATATGAGCTATATTTTTTATTATTTATTATTTTTATTTTTTTCAACTGTTTATTTGATATTATACACTTTTATAATTGTGATTTTTGTGTACTATGTTTGTTATTATCTTTTTATAATATGATTTATTAATTCTATTAGGTAAAGTAAATTAAATAAAAAATTAACTGTAAATAATAATAATAGTAAAAAATTATAACATACTAAAAAAAATACTAAAAATACTAAAATTATAGTATATAAAAAGATCATCTAAGAACTTTCAGATTTGTTTCAATTACTATAAAGTAAATATTTAATTTTTTTATTATTTTTAGTACTCTTTTTTATAATTATAATTCTCGTATACTATGTTTTAGTGTAATTTTTTATAATATAGATTATGATTCCATTAAAAAAATAAATTAAATAAAAAATTAATCATATATAATAATAAAATCATAAACGTTGAATTTTAAATTAATATTAAGAATAAGATTATTAAGAGTACTAGAATAAGAATACGATGTAAAAAAATACTATTTAAATATCTAAATTAAAATGATAGGATAATATAAAAAAAATTATTTAAGTTAAGGTCTATTTTAGTAATTTTTTATCTAAAAGTGATTTTAAATGGTATAAACCAAACGATATTTATTTTACTATAATCAATTTTGATACAAAAATTACCAAATATAAATCACTTTAACACAAACTTACTTCTTATCAAAATCAAGTTTATAAAATTAATTTTATACAAACTCCTGTTTGTAAACTGTAATTCAAACACACACTTAATAGTCCAAACTTTATAGGACCATCAAATCTAATGACAGAAAGAAAACCACCTTATAATAAGGCCTATCATCATGATATCCTAATTAACCATACTATCAATCATAATACTAAAAAAAATTATCCTATCAATCATGCAGCAATTTGGTACCTTTAAATAATCTGGTGGGTTGGGAGATATTAAGGCAACCAAAAAAAAATTAGGAAAAATTATTCTAAATGACTGTTAAGAAGATTTAATTATTAAAAAGGATTTTTAATACCAAAATTAGTAAGAAGGACCAAATTTTTTTATAATATTTAAGAAGAAGAATCAAATCTTTTTATAAGAAGATAAATATATTCTTAATTAATTTTTATAATCTTTAATATATGCTGTTTGATTCTCAACGTTATATAGATATGTATGAATATTCACTTGAGATTAATTAGTTAATTAATTAAAAAAATTACTCTAAAAGATTGTTAGAAAGATTTAATTATTAAAATATTAATTTTTAACTATTTATTTATTTATTTTTTATAATTTTTATATTAACAATTTTTTATTTTTTCTAAAATTAATTTTTATTATTTATTTATGTATTTTTTTATTTTTCTAATTTTTTAGCTTTATTTTTCTTGTTGGGTAAAGATCACAAAATTAAAAAAATAAATAAAAATTATTAAAATTTTAAGAAAAATAAAATTTATCAACATAAAGATTATAATTTTTAGAGACCATGCATTTTATATTTTCTTTGGGGTATAACATTCATGTTA
>NC_029777.3:90821530-90859946 GCF_000817695.3 Arachis duranensis
TTAACAATTTTTTATTTTTTCTAAAATTTTAATAATTTTTATTATTTATTTATTTTTTACTTTTATGATCTTTTGTCTTTTTTTACAAATTTACTTTTATGATAATTATGTTTTGTGTAAAAATTAATTACAAATATAATTATCATAACAATATACATAATATTTTTTTGGACATAAGACAAGCCCATGTTAGACATTCTCATTGAAATTCATTTAGAGTGAATACTTTATGGCCCAAAATAAGGTCAACATTAAACAATAAATTCACTACAAACAAATTTGTTTTAAATCCACATTGAGACCCTTACAAAAAACTCTTAATTAATCATACTATCATTAACTATCACCGCAACACGAAAACTTCATGGGACATGCCTTCTATCCAACCTGCAACACAGTGTAGAATTTGTCTTTTAACGGACACTTGTCTTCATCTCACATCAGCAATTTTTTACACGTATAAAAACAACAACCCTTTCTACACCAAAAAATTCACCTTAATATATACCTAGCATTTTTGCTAATCATTATAAACTAGATTGTTCACCTGAATCCTGAAGTTGATCACATGCACAAAAGAATGGTCTCGTATACCCGGCATACCCTTCTGCTGGCTCTGCAAAATTGTATTTGTTGTCCCATACTCAGCGACTTATGAATCGATTTTTTATTTAAATAAATATATGAAAATCATTATTTATCAAAATACACCGGAAAGAAAAAAAAATTAAAATACGCATGACCATCTCAAATGTCCCGTCTACGGATTGAAATTATCCTTTAGGCTTAGCACATGCGAAATAGAAATTTTGTGTCAGAATCACCTCACCTGCAATAGCCGTGAATTGAAATTTGGTTTCACCTTTATCGCATGCAAATTGGGCGTATTGTATAGGGGTAGCAAAATAGGTCAAATTCGTCAGACCAATCCGTCGAATTCGCTAAAAAAATAGGTCGGGTTAGAATTTGAAACCTGTTAAATAAAAAAAATTCGCTAAACCCGCACCGCCAAATTTACAGATTTTGGCAGGGTGGGACGGGTCGGTCCACGGAGCCAAAGGCTGAGTCAAGCGGACTAACCTGCCGACCCGCTAAAAAGCGAAGAGGACTAACATTTTGAACTCATTTTAGTTAGTGGGGCTGGCCAGCCCGCCCTCGTTCATGCCGTGAACCTAAGCGGAACGGGACGAGTTGGGACGGGATGACCCGCTTTGCCACCCCTAATATTGCAGATCTACCACCACTTTGCAGCTGACACCTACAAAATGGCCACATCAAGTGGAGCACCCGCAAAATAGCCACTAATTGTATACATGATTCAACTATTGTATTCGACTCTCCCTTGTACTACACATAGAATTAACCGAAACATCTATGATTATATATTGGTTTAGTTCTTTTGGCTTTTTAGGAGTAAATTGAGAGAATATTTTTTGGATCAAGTACTGCAAAGTTACAAGAGAAGAGTGATAAAATGATAGTTTATTTGGATTTCTAATACTATTTATGTAATTTTGTTATAGATTGTGTTAGTTTTTTGAACCATTCCTTGATGAGAAGGTTGCCAATTGCATAAGATTCTCACTATTATTGGATTTTAGACATTAATAGATATATTAATAACTTAGAAGTTAGATGAAACTAATTACAATTTCACAAGATATACAAAATAATAAGTCAATCTTATGTATTCCATACTCAATTGAAATTTTCATCATTTATTTTAATATACTCTTGTGTTCTTATGTAATCTAATTAATAGGTCAGTTCGATTTTATGTAACTTTAGTTTAGCAATTTTAATATATAAAAATATGAGACTGATTCTTTAATATTGAAATATTAATAATAAAAATATCAATTGAACTTGAACTAGAACTTCTTGCTTCTTTTTCTATTCAATTTATATTTCAATAATTGCAATCTAGTTAAAATTGATCATCCTTTCAATTAGGTATCAAATTATAAACATATTTTGAAATAATATTGTTTCCTGAAATATAGTTCAATCATCTACTGTTTGGTCTAATTGTGCAATAATTTTATATTGATAACTATTTTTTGATTTATGGATAAGTTATGATAAATAAATAACACTCATGTTTTTATATAATGATAATGACAGCAAAAAAATTCGAGTGTTGTTGACAAGTGCTGCACATGTTCATTTGAAGCATCTTGATTTTTTCAAGCACGCCAAAAACCTTTTTCCAGCAAGCAGAGCTGTTTTAACACAAAATCTCCATTTCGCATGCACCAAGTCTGAGTTGAAGGGTAATTCTGATTTACAGGCGATGGACTTGAGATGATTATGCGCATTTTGATTTTTTTTTTCTGCGTATTTTGATAAATAATAATTTTTATATATTTATTTAATAACAATGCTAGGGAACCAACTCTATATAAATCAAGAATCAGTCAACTGGTAAACTAGAGGCACCATAGATGTTTCTTTTTCTTGTAAATTGGATGGTTTTGGATATGATTTCTATGTTTCATGTGTTACGCATTAATAAAACATAATTAATTATATGGAATCAACTAATAACCAATCAAAGCATCTGTTCCGTGATTCTCTCCTAACACTAATGTATCTTTCCTCATGTTTTGAACGTAGTCAACAATAATTTAAAAAACAAATTAAATTATAAATTAATAAAACTAATTATAATTAATTATGTTGTAATTATTAGTTGGTTCCATATACTTTTCTTTTATTTAAATAAAAAACCCTTATAAATCACTTCACCCGGCCAACACAATTTTTTGATGAATATTTTAGTTATATAATTATATTTATGTTTATTAATTATCAAAACACAATCTAAAATAATATAGAACTAGACTGACATATTCTTTCTCTTTCTTTCTCATTTTCTTTCCTCCGGTGAAAAGAAAAAAATGTGCATTAAAATTGTGTGTTAACTGTTATTAACCATTTCTATTTCAATGGCTAAATAAAATAGTAACTATGTCACTCAACTTAAAAGAAAAAAAATATAATAATCCGTTAATGGAAATAAAGTTTAAGTAGACCCCACCGAAAGTCTTCCCCATTTGGCTAAATAGGATGAGAGGCTCCTCACACCCACAATCCCCTGAGCCATCCGCCGCCTCCTCAAATCAACATTTTCATTAATTAAGAGTACCACACTCACTCAGAGGGTCCGACCCGCATAAGCGATGGGCGCGAGCAGTGACCCGACCCAAGACGGTTCCGACGAGCAGCAAAAGCGTTCGGAGATCTACACCTACGAAGCTCCATGGCACATCTACGCCATGAACTGGAGCGTCCGCCGCGACAAGAAGTACCGCCTCGCCATCGCTTCTTTACTGGAACAGTACCCTAACAAGGTCGAGATCGTCCAGCTCGACGACTCCACCGGCGAGATCCGTTCCGATCCCGCCCTCTCCTTCGAGCACCCCTACCCTCCCACCAAAGCCATCTTCATCCCCGACAAGGACTGCTCCCGCCCCGACCTCCTCGCCACCTCCTCCGACTTCCTCCGCGTCTGGCGCCTCCCTGACTCCACCAACTCCGACGACGCCGCCACCACCACCGCCAACAACAACGGCAATGGCTCCCGCGGCGTTGGCGGCGGGGTTGAGCTTAAGAGTCTCCTGAACGGGAACAAGAACAGCGAGTTCTGCGGGCCGCTGACGTCATTCGATTGGAACGAGGCGGAGCCACGGCGGATCGGGACGTCGAGCATTGACACGACGTGCACGATTTGGGATATTGAGAAGGAGGCTGTGGATACGCAGCTTATTGCGCATGATAAGGAGGTTTATGATATTGCCTGGGGTGGTGTTGGGGTTTTCGCTTCCGTTTCTGCTGATGGTTCTGTTAGGGTTTTTGATCTTCGCGATAAGGAGCATTCCACCATTATTTACGAGAGCTCTGAGCCTGATACTCCCTTGGTTCGCCTCGGCTGGAACAAGCAGGATCCTAGGTTCGTCTCTTTCTTCAACATTTTAACCTAATTCTTGATATCAGTACTCTCAATTTCAACATTCAATATGATAAAGACTGATATGGATTGCATATCCCTAATTGTTCATTCACTTGAGCTACGCATTTTGATTGGAATTTATAATATGCACATATTTTGTGGCTTTTAGTTTTGTTTTGAATGGTGGATATAATATTGTGTGTGCTGTTCACCAAATTGTTGTTTAAGCTGAGAGAAATGTTAGGGGCCAGCACTTTTTATTATGTGCTGTTCAGCAATTGTTGTTTAAGCATATGCCGTAATTGATTCAGTTGAGATACACATTTTGTTTTGTTGTGGGAAGAAGAGGAAAAGGCGGTGGGGGGATTAACTTCGTCATTGGAATTTATGATATGCACATGGAGACTCAGCTGCAGTGTGAAATTGAAAATTGAGAACCGTTAGATGAGATTTTACATGTTTACCTAAATTACTATCTGATAATATTTAACTATCAATTTCACACGAAAACAATTGACCGGGAGTTTCCACCTATTTTCTGGCTTTTAGTTTTGTTTTGAATGGTGGATATAATATCTTGTGTGTTGTTCAACAAATTGTTGTTCAAGTGATAGCATAACTGAAAATAGGACTGTGTTTTTATGTTTACGGTTTATAATTTAGAGTTCAGGGTAATGTTTATGATTTATGATCTAGAATTAAAGATAAACAAAATCATTTTAAAAAAGTTGGTTAATGTTTGCGGGGAAAAAAAGTTGACTTCCTAACATTACTCTAACTAAAAATAGGACCGTTTCTTATGCCCCTTAAAACTCATTGAACTCAAACATCTGCTAGGTACATGGCTACCATCATAATGGATAGTGCCAAGGTTGTGGTGCTTGATATTCGTTTTCCGACACTTCCAGTTGTCGAGTTGCAGAGGCACCAGGCAAGTGTGAATGCCATTGCTTGGGCACCACATAGTTCTTGCCATATCTGTACAGCTGGGGATGATTCACAGGCTTTGATTTGGGACCTTTCTTCGATGGGTCAGCCTGTGGAGGGTGGTTTGGACCCGATTCTTGCGTACACGGCTGGTGCAGAGATTGAGCAGCTTCAGTGGTCATCTTCTCAGCCAGATTGGGTTGCCATTGCTTTCTCCACAAAGCTTCAGATTCTGAGGGTCTGATTGTTTTGTTTTCTCACTCACAGTTCACCGAAGGTGGAGATTTCAGAATGTTGTTAGATGGGTACATATTCTTGTCAAACTGAGGGTATTTTTGTCTCTAGTTATTTGGTACTTCTGTGAACCCTGTCCAGTATTCGTTTCAAAGAGACTTTTATTTTGTTTTTGTTCAGTAGATGTGAAAACAAAATTGGGGATATTTTAGAGTTAAAACCGTGCTCCTAGAGTCCACAAGGTGGTCTATTGTTTTTAAAACATTAACCCAAATGAGTAGCTCCAAAGGTGCAGGCTTTAGAGCTAAGATAGTTGAAATTTAGTGCAAAGTATTAGTCTGTTTTCGGTATTTTAGTTTTAATTGTCAAATTCTTATCCTTGGAGACATGGACTGTTTTTCTGGTTCTGGAAAACTAAAAACCCCATTGTTATGTAAATGATTCATCTTTAATTCTATGTAACTCAATGGTAAGGTTTGTCTTTGATGATCGGTGTTGGAATTTGATGATTTTGTTTATGCTTAAGCTGCTTGGTTTTGGTTTCTCTTGCTGGATGTGTGCTTCAGTTTAAGTATAAGATGAAGCAAGTGGTTTAATGGTCTCACTATAAACATAATACATGATAGGATTCAATTGCATCATTTGATCTATGTAGCTGACTCCACCTAATGAGATAAGGCTTTGTTATTGTTGTTGTATGATGCAAAATGGCGTAATGAAGTTGAGACTGGGGGCTTTGTGGTGTCGGGGAGAAACATATATACACTTTCCCTTTTCTCCTAGAATGATATACGTGTGTGTTTATGTTGTGGGGTTCATGGAGAAAAGGAGAGGAAAGGGAAGGGATTGAAAAGTAATAGACTCAACTCAGAATGTTTTATGCATGATTTTTGTTTGTTGAACATCTTCTATTCTTGGTATTGATAATTATTTTTTTTTTTGGTGACGCCATAGTTTTTGGTTACGGTATTGATAGTTAATTAGTTATTCATAAGAGATGAAGGACAAAATATTAGTCTTTTATATTAAAAATGTATACGAAGTGTGTATAAAAATTGGTACAAATATTATTCTCTATCCTATTTTATTCATTAAATCATTTCCTCAAGGCTTGAACCAACTAGGTGTTGTATACTTGGATCGTTAGCAAGAAAATATAACCAAATGCACTAAACCCTACACTTCGCTACTGTGATATCAACTTGTTCAGTCCTAGTCCTAGAGCTATGAAGCAATTGGAAAGATGTAATCTGGAATCCTTTGATGGTATGCATCAAACGGTTTTATTGAGACTGATATAAACTGGTATGATCAAGGAGTTCGGACCAATATACCATTCAACAAAACCCTAATCAGAAACAGGTAAAATACATTATCATTTTGGTTTTAAAAAATCTAATTTAAAAAGAAAATAACCCTTTTGATCGTCTAAAGATGGCCTTATTATTCCAAAAAAGATTCTAGAAATATTCTCGCTTTATTCTATTATTCTCTGAGAGATACAGCATGATCAGGAAATGTATCGTTGAAATTGATAATAATTGATGACTAGGAACTCCAGAAAATTCCAATATTCTTTGACCATTGTAATTATTGGAGATCATCTCTTAATGTTCTCCACAAACTAGGACTGGTTAGCAATTTTTAAATGCCGAATGCCTTATCCAAAGGATACATTGGTGGATCTTTTCTTGTCCACGCAGTATAGATGAGTGATAGCTACCAATTGCGCAAGTTGCATAGGAATTAAGTATTTTATCTCCTGAAAATGGCACTTATTTGACCGGCAAACCAATTCAACTTGATAACACTTGCTTTCCACCCTGCGAGGCTTCATTAATTTTATCTATACTGCAAGTAGCTGATCTCTACTTCATTCTAACCAATTTTCAGCAGGGAGATCTTTTTTATCTTGCTAACAACTTCTGCTACCCGAAGGAATAGAAAGTTTCATCTGACTTATATACTCTGGTCTTCATTGTTTCCTTTATCCAATGCACCACCCTATCAAGAATTTGTGAACTTTTGGAATGATATTATATAAACACCCAATCATACTAAAGTCGGTGATCTTTCATTTCCACTATGGAATCAAAGTGATCCATATTTTATTAATTTCCTTGGTAGTCTTCATCATATTCTGTTGTTAAAGATTAATAATTTAATCAAATTATTACTTTATTGTTATTTAAAAAATTATCCAAATTCTTAAAAATTGTTAACATTTTTAAATCAATTACTTTTGTAGAGTAGCGTTATTAGACAAAAGAATCTAATGGAATGACTAATTTGTCTAGCGACAGTAGAATACTAGAGATTGTTTGGGAATTAAAATTTATTAAAAACTTAAGTATGTGACTGGTCTGGTGCATTTAAATATGTAGCACTTGAGACTAGCACTTTTTGTTCTATTAAACCACCACTTTTTTTTTCCCGCACTGTTTCACATTACATGGCAACCCATGGTATTGTCATCGCTAAAGTAATCCTCTGCTCTCACCCTTGGTCTCTCCAATGGTGGCTGAAATCTTGGCTCTTGAAAGTGGCAAGATTCTTCTTCATCATCATCAGGGTATGAAGCAGCTACATAATAATATGGCTGCGCTATGTAACAAAATTTCCGAGGATGAGTTTTCACATGCCTATATAAATTCATGTTTGGATAAACCTTAACATGATGCAAATCTTGATTATTAGAAGCGGTTATGGTAGACATGTCAGGATCCTTGTCACCTTTTCCATCCTCAACTACTTCTATGGTATCTTTGTTTGTTTTCTCAATTCTAATGTCACAATCATTGTTAGCGTTTTCTTTTTCTTTCTCTCTTGTTGTGTCCTCCTTTTCTTCTTTAAGTTCCTCATAGCTACTGAGTGCTGCATGTTTTCCAGCTTTTTGAAGCTTTTTGATCAAATCTTTTGGATTCAAGTTTCCTAAAACTGTTACTTTGGGATGAAATGGGTCTATATCTGTTTTCACAACACCTGCCATACCATAGAGATCTATATACCCTTTAGTAGCAGAAAAAGATCTTGGATTATAGATTTAATTTTGATGCAATTTTTTTAGGGTATTTCCCAACCCAACAAGCAATGATTAATCTGCCGCGGATATGAGCACATAAAGCAGGATTGGAACAACTACGTTTGTTTAAGCGGACGAGTAAACTGACTAGTTATTATTGTCTCCCAAACCTTACAGTTATTTATATATGATTAAACTTTATTGTTGTTATTTTTTCCTTAATGACAATGTATAGATTAAATTCTTGTATTATTATCATTACCTTCCATGCTTCCTAAAACCTTATTAATCTTCTTCTTACATCCTTCGCAGCAGTTGGTAGACACCTTCAATTCGATCTTCTGGAACGAATTCAATGCAAATTGATTTCAGTTTAATCGTTCTGACCCAACAACAACAATAGTTAAATCTTGTCTCACTAAATATGATTGACTGTATTGTTGAATATCGATGGTTACATCAACGGTTTAAGCTAATTAAGGTATGCAAAGGATAATTAAAAGCAAGAAAGGAAGATGAAGTAAAAAGCTTTCAAGTTAAAGAGAGCAGAATGAAGGACCTTTAAGACCACATCCTTTGACATGCCCTTCGTGAGTTAAGTACTTGGAAGCTAAAAGGTCGTGTGAAGTGTGAACTTATAAAATATTAAAAATTGGAACAGATATTCTGACAGATAACGTTGGACTCATGGGGCTATTTATAAGCAACAAAATCTAACAAATTCCACCAAACGTTGTATGCTTTCAATCTCTTTTAACAAGTGAGAGTTTTTTTTGGGTTTATTTAATTTTTGGATAGATTTTTTTTATTTGTTTTTAATTTTGAAAATTACTAAGGATTAAATTTTTGACTTTTTGGATATAGAATTCTAATATCATATCATAAAATTATTCATCTCACAAATTTAAACTAATAGGAAAAAGCAACATAAATAATTATATCTCTAATATTTTCAATATGTTTTTATCAAATACAAGCTAAGCATCAATGTAATAAACCATACATGAAAAATTTTATTTATTTATTTATTTTTTTGATTGTTTAATTGATGATAAATATCTCTAAAGTTCATCCCCACTTTGGAGAAGTTATATTTCATTTCATGTACTTATATTCTCATTCTCATTAATTATGCTTTGTCATCACAAACTTACAGTATAACAGTAAAGATAACCACTACTAAATATTAAATAATTATGATTTATATATGAGGATGCATGTGTAACTTCGTTTTCGTTATTTAAATGCAAGAGCATCTGGGACAGCTTTCTCTTTAAGCAGAGGTTCTAAAACCCTTTGGATAATTCTGTATTCACAAGTTGCATTGTAACTAAAGTTTTTGCAGCAGTAGCTTTGGCTCAATTCGCGGCGTATTGTAACTTTTTGAACTTTGTTATATTGGTATATATAGTCTTCTAAAGTTTTTTGAAATTGTGTTTATAATTGTGTTTGTGTATGTATTTTTAAGACTACAAGTAATAAAGTTTGTTGGAAGGAAAGAAATAGAAAGGAAAGAAAGGAAAGGAAGAAATTGAGTGGATTTTTATTTTCTTTAGATGTGTTTGGATGAAAGAAAAATAAGAAGGAAAGAAATAATATTAAAAGACAAATTTATCCTTATATTATAAAATATATTAAAAAAGGTAAAGGGGTAATATTGGAAGTAGAGAGAGATAAATAATTTTCTCTCCATTTTCTTTCCATTGTTGGAGGGAAAGAAAATTGGTGGATTCCACCAATATTTTTCCATTCATTTTCCTTCCTCTCCCATTTCTCTCCTCAACCAAACAAAAAAAAACTATTTTCCTTCCAATTTCTTTCCCTTTCTTTTCTTTCCTCCCATTTTCACCTCAAACAAACACACCATAAAGGTAAAAGCATGCAGAGGTGATGAATAAACTTTGATGTGTATTTTTTGGGATAATTTACGTAGATATTACACAATTATTCTGGTTGAAAATTGTATGCCCAAAATATTTTTATGTCTCTTTTAAATACTAATTGCAACAATGTCAGGATTACGATCATAACATATAAGCTTATATAGCTAAATCGTTTCTTCATGCAACAAATTACGTAGGTAAAAAAAAAAAAGGCAATCCTCTCTCCAACTAAATTGTTTTATGCTACAATAATGAACACCATTTTTGGGGTTCTCTCTTAGGGATATTTGCGGTGCTATTTGGTTCGATTTTAAGAGAAAAAATTATCCAATTCGAATACTTAATTTATATGCGATATAATTTGAATTGGATTTTTTTTGAAAATTCAATCCGATCCGATCCAATTATAAGCAGTTTAAATTTGTGGTTTTTCAAATAAAAAATAATAATTTAATTTATAAAATTAATAATTTATCCAACAATCCAACATAATAATAAAATGTAAATTTCATAAAATATTATAAAATAATATGTTCAAGTGTCCAACAATCCAACATATTCAACAAGTCTTGATAAAATAATAATTTTTCAGTATAAAACAATTAAACAAGTTTCAACAACACAAAATTAAATAACATAACAAAGTCTTAAATGATGAGCTGAAAGGAAAACTCCTTACCTATGAAGTCATACACACAAATCCGGACTCAAAGAAAAAGGGAATAGCCCTAAAATAAAAAATAGAATCAAAAGAGAGTGAGTCTAGTGATGACATTTTAGATGATGAACTTATGTTTTTTGTTAGGAGACTTAGAAGGATAATGAAGAACAGAGACAAAGACAAGGGTTTAAGCTCAAAAAATTACAAGAAGGACTTGAGCAATGTGACTTGTCATCATCATTGCAAGGAAGTTGGACATTTTAAGTTTAACTGTCCAAAGCTCAAGAAGGAGGACAAAAGGAAGAAAGAAAAGAAGAGAGTGCTCATGGCATCTTGGAAGGAGCTTGAGAATGACTCTAATGAGGAAGAAGATTCTAGAGGTGAAGACAAAATCTGTTTCATGGCTGGTAATGATCATTTTGATGAGGTAAATTACTATGACTTGTCTATAGATGATTTACATGCTATAATTGATGATCTTATACTAAATTCCTCAAAACTGCTGGATAAATACACTAAGTATAAATCTGAAAAAGAAACATTGAAAGCTGAAAATGATTTTTTAAGAGAAAAAGTGAAGGAAACTGAATGTGCTTTAGATATTATTGAAGAAAAGAGATTTTTAAAATCTGAACTTGAAAAACTAAAAGGAAAGCATATTGTGGATCCTTCTCAAGAGCTTATTGTTGAAAATGAAAGATTAAATGAAATGGTTAAAAGGCTGAATGGTGATTTAGCAAGATTTTCTCAAAGTTTTAGTAACTTGTACAAATTACTTACAAGTCAAAGACCATTGTTTGAAAAATCTGGTTTAGGTTATGTAACCAAAGAGAGTGTAATTTTTAATGACTCCTCCATGACATTTGTGGCTTCTTCATCAAAAACTAAATCCACTCCCAACAAACCGGGTCTTGGATATGTTCTCACACATGAGAAAAAATTTGATGAACTTTACACAAGTGAAACTGAGCCACCATCAAGGACTGAACCTACATTAAATAGGCCATGTCTGGGATATATTTTGAAGAATAAGGTTGCTTTCAAAAATCCACCATTTTACAATAAAACCTCATATTCAAAGAGTCCTAAAATTTTCAAAAATTCTGGTGAAAATGCTTTTTCAAAGAGGAATAATTATAACAAAAATCAGTTTGTCAAAAGAAATGCACATCTTCCAAAACCAGAAAGTTTCAGTCTTTTAATCATTTTCAGCATAATAAATCACTTCAATTTCAGCAATATGCATTAGAAAATAATTATTTTAATTGCAAGAAATTTGGTCAGTCATATTCACAATGTTTCATTGAAAAAAAATTGTAGGTAACCAAATTTACAATGTTGTGTGTGATTTCAATGCCTTGGGCAACCAAGATAGATTAACTTCAAAGGATCCAAATTAATTTAGATACCTAAGGTTACTTGAAGTTTTTCATGCGAATTTGCCTAGCATCCAAGAACAAAAGGGATATGTGGTACTTGGATGGTGGATGCTCAAGGCACATGATTGAAAGGTCAACTTTCTTCATCAAACTAAACAAGTATGATGGAAGTTTTGTGACCTTTGGAGATGACGAAAAAAGTAAAATAGTTGTTGTAGGAAAAGTGGATAATAAACACTCTACTTTTATTGATGATGTCTTTTTGGTAAATGGCTTGAGGCACAATCTTTTGAGTATAAGTCAACTTTGTGATCTAGGATATTTAGTGATTTTCAAAAGACTTGAATGCTGTGTGGTGAATGAAAAGACCAATGAAGTGCTTTTTGTTGCTAAGCGTTGTAATAATGTGTATGGACTTACCCTTGATGAACTAAAGGATCAAAATGTAGCTTCTTTTCATTCTAAAGAATCTGAAAAGTGGCTATGACACAAGAGATTGGGTCATGCAAGTATGTTTCAAATAAACAAACTTGTCAAGAAGGGTTTAGTAAGAGGTATTCCTGTGATAAAGTTTGACAAAGACATCACTTGTGATGCTTGCCAAATGGAAAAACAAACAAAAAGTTCATTTAAATCAAAGGAAGACATCTCTACTAAAAGGTCACTTAAATTGCTACATATTGATTTATTTGGTACAGCAAGAACTCAAATCCTAGGTGGTAAACATTATAGTTTAGTGATTGTGGATGACTATTCTAGGTTTGGTTGGGTTTTATTTCTTGCACACAAAAATGAAACCTTTTCGGCCTTTGAAATCTTTTGCAAGAAAATTCAAAATGAAAAGGAATTAAGGATCTCTTCTATAAGAAGTGATCATGAAACCAAATTTGAAAATCATTTATTTGAATCCTTTTGTGAGGAATTTGGAATATCTCACAACTTCTCTTGTACAAGGACACCACAACAAAATGGTGTTGTGGAAAGAAGAAATAGAAGCATTCAAGAAATGACAAGAGCTATGTTTTGTGAGAGCAATGTTCCAAAATTCCTTTGGGTTGAAGCGGTTAACATAGCTTGCCACATTTTGAATAGAATCATCATAAGGAAATTTTTGAAGGAAATTTTTGAAGAAAACTCTTTATGAACTTTGGAAAGGTTACCCACCAAACTTGGATTACTTGCACATCTTTGGATGCAAATGTTTTGTTCTTAATAACAAAGATAATTTAGGAAAATTTGATCCAAAGACGTATCAGTGTTTATTTAATTTGTAGGATATTTCACAACTAGTAAAACATATAGAGTTTATCATCAAGATGCTAGGATAATTGAGGAGTCCAGACATGTTACATTTTGTGATACTAACTTAGTGCAAAGTGTTTTGGAAGATTATGATGCAGGGAATCAAGCTCAAAAGGATGATGAGACTGGACAAAATCATGAAAATGAAAATTCTGGACAAGCTGAACCAGAAATTGCAGCTGCTGAAAATCAATCAAGAGACAATTTCATTTTATCTCATGAATTTGAAGGAAATCCTGAAACCAGCAGCTCCCTAAATCCCTTGGTGACTGAATCTGCCTCAAAGTACACCAGACCTCGTGAATAGAGATTCTTGAAGAATTATCCTAAGGAATTTGTCATTGGGGACGTCTCTCATGGTGTTAAAACTCGGTGTTCAACTAGAAAGGCAAGTGAAGAGTCGAATGTTGTTCTTCTTTCTCAAATGGAACCTCAGAATGTCAAGGAAGCCCTTGATGACCCTTCTTGGGTAAAGGCAATGGAGGATGAGCTTCTTGAGTTTGAGAAGAACTAAGTTTGGAAATTGGTTCCAAGGCCAAATGGAAAGAAAGTGACCGACACCAAGTGGATATTTCGGAACAAGCTAGGAGAGGATGGTAGCATTGCAAGAAACAAAGCAAGGCTGGTGGCACAAGGATATGACCAAGAAAAAGGAATAGAATTTGATGAATCCTTTGCCTCTGTTGCCCGAATGGAAGCCATGAGACTTCTCTTAGCTTATGCTGTCTTTTGTGGTTTTAAATTATATCAAATAGATGTGAGATATGCATTCTTAAATGGTGTGATAGATAGGGAAGTGTATGTGGAGCAGCCACCAGGTTTTGAAAATAAAGAATTTTTCAACCATGTTTTCAAATTATCAAAAGTTCTCTATGGTTTGAGACAAGCTCCTAGAGCTTGGTATGAGAAACTTAGCACTTTCCTTTTGAAAAATGGTTTTCAAAGAGACACCACAGACATAACTCTATTTATCAAGAATTCTAATGATTCTTTCATTCTAGTCCAAATATATGTTGATGACATTATTTTTGGATCAGCCAATGAATCCCTTTGTATTGAATTTGAAAAACTCATGACAAGTGAGTTTGACATGAGTATGATGGATGAACTTAATTTTTTTCTTGGGCTACAAATTAAACAAACTGAAAATGGTATTTTCATTCATCAAGAGAAGTATGCCAAGGAACTAGTTAAGAAATTTGGTATGGAAAATGCCAAACCTTTGGGAATTCCCATGCACCCTAACTCAAAATTAGACAAGGGAGAAACTGAGAAAGATGTAGACGAGACTATGTATAGAGGAATGAATGGCTCTCTTATGTACTTAACTTCCTCTAGACCTGATATTGTGCAAAGTGTTGGAATGTGTTCAAGATTCCAATCTAAACCAAAAGAGTCTCATCTTTCTGCAGTTAAGAGAATCATTAGATATGTTCATGGCACATCTAATTTTGATCTTTGGTATCCTAAGATTGATGATTTTTCTGCAGTTGGTTATTGTGATGCAGATTTTGTCGGTGATAAAGTTAATAGAAGGAGCACATCAGGCTCATGTTGCTTCCTTGGAAAGTCCTTGAATGTTTGGTCAAGTAAGAAGCAGCCAACAGTGGCTTTATCCACTGTAGAAGCTGAGTATATAGCTACGTCTTCATGTTGTTCTCAGCTCATGTGGTTAAAAACATAGCTTGCTGATTATGAATTAAATGCTGAAAATATTTTCTTGTTGTGTGATAATATGAGTGCCATTAATATTTCTAAAAATTCAGTTTTGCACTCTATGACTAAACATATTGAAGTGAAATTTCACTCAATAAGAGAACATGTTCAAAAAGGGATATTAGCATTCAATTTGTTAAATCAGAGGAGCAATTATCTGATATTTTCACTAAACCGCTAGCTGAGGACAGATTTTGCATGCTTAGGACTAGTCTAGGGATTTTAAACCATGATTCATTGTTTGAAAATTGCTGAGGTGTTTGTTGGAGTTTTTATCTTATAAACAGGTATGAGAAAATTCTGGGCAAATGAAGAACCCTCTCTCTAAACAGTGATCTCAGGCCTTATTGCAAATGCAAAGTCATTTGGGCCAACCTCAAAAATAAGATCATTAGTAGTCCAACATGTTTCTTTAAACCCAACCATCTCTGGGCCCAATATGAATGCTATATGATTTTTTGTTGGCTTATTTGTTTTAGTTTTTTTCTTTTTGTCTTTAAGCCCAAAGGTTTCAAATTTTAAAATTTAATTTCCTTTCTGATTTTAAATAAAATAAAATCTTTATCTTTATGATGTCAAGTCCCTTCAAGTCAAATCAAAGGTGATGCAGTTGCATGGTTTAAGAAAATTTCTTTTGGGTACGGTTACCAATACTTCTTCTTCTCCCTCCATAACTCCTCCAACCCTTCGGTTTCTCCCCACTACCTTTACTGCTTATCTTCCTTCAAAAATCTGAAACCAACCAAATGAGGAAGAAAACCATATCTCAAAAGCCTCCTCGTGGAAAAATCTTCAAGCTTCCTGCAAAGCAAAAACCTTCCACTCGCTCTCAAGACCGAACCTTCACTCCTTCTCCCTCTCCTCCTACCTCACCTCCTCGGTCTGATCCCATGACTCGCACTAAAAACCCATCAAGGTTTCCTCCTTCAGCCAAGCAGACGCCACCACCGAAGGAACCTCCATCTAAACCTGGTTCGTCGAAGCCGAGTTCATCGAAAGGGAAATGCCCAGCTGCAACCGAACCTTCCTCTGAGCCCACTCAACCTAAGATAATGTCTGTTCCCTTGCGTTCTCAGAGAGGAAAACCTTGACTCCCTCTTAATTAGTTAGAGAACCAGATATTGATCCCTTTGCACATAAATCCCATTTCATGACATCTCACTCCAACTATAACCCTTATAGATTTAAGTCTGCCATGAATAATGACTTTTATGAAGGAGTTATTAAGTACTGTACCCTGTGTCCCTCTTTTCTTGCTGATTTACCAAATTTGAAAAAGAAAGGTTTTCCTTTTGTTAAAAATTTAGAATTTCTGGACTAGAATCATCTCTTTTACATCAAAAATCCTGTTTACCCACTTTTGGTCAAAGAGTTTTATGCTAACATGACATATCATGAGGGAAGTGTGCATTCTTATGTCAATGGCCGAGACATTGTTTTAAATAATAAAACAATCAGTAATTCATTGAAATATAATGATGTTGGAGCTTGTGCTTATGCTTCTGTTAAGTGTGATGAAGAAGTTGGTATCTCTTTCAATGATGCTTTGCCTCATATCTGTGAACATGTTTCTCTAATTGATGGCATCACTCCTACTCATAAAGCCCTGGGTTATGAACGTACTCAGTTTCACCGTATTGTTAATCACATGATACTTCCTAAGAGTGGTTTATATCAAAGGGTATCTTATACTGTCACTCTTGTTTTGTATGCCCTACTCACTAAAACAGAAATTTCTTTTTCTTATTTGATGGTTAGATACATGTTTGACTCTGTTAGAAGTGAGAAAGATAAAGCCATTCCTTATAGCATATTTTTAACTTGTATTTTTGAGCATTTTGGTGTTGACTTGTCTAATGAGGATTATGAAAATAGACATTCATATCTAAAAGGGAGTGGTTCAGTGAAACAGCATAAAGGACCTACTCGCTTTGAGAGGGTGGTTCTAGATGATGAAGATGATGAGTTCATTCCTGAGGATTCTCCTCCTCCTTCTACTGAAGGCACTTCCATCTCCATAGGACAAAAATATGCTCTATTTAATGTTGTTCGAGATGTAGTCCAAGAGTTTGTCTTGCAATCCAATCATATGATTGCCATGAGTAAGGAACAAAGAAAGCTAGCAAGCAAGCATGAGAATTTCCTCCGAAAATCAAGAGATAGAGTGGTTATCTTCATGAAGTTCATTGACAATCTTCAACAAGATGAAGATCATGCCACTGATGCTGAGAAGGAAGCTAATTCAGAGGGAACTAGTTCAGATGCCTAGATTTGTCTTATGATGCTGCTGTTGTCTGCTCACTTTTGTCTCATGAAAACTATTTCTTTTGTCACTTTTGAACTTCTTTCCGTTATTTCGGGTTACTGTAATACTTTAACTACTACTGCATTTACTTTAAACTAATTTGGTGTTTTTAGACCGTGCATTAAGACTTTCTTGCAGGTTTTAAGGTGCGAATTTTATTTGATCTTGCCTACTTTCCACCGTTGATGACAAAAGGGGGAGTAGTAGCATGTTGTGAATTTTTAGTAGCTGTGCTGTGCATATTTGCTGTGATTTTTTACTGCTACTATTATTCTTTTTGCATGAGAATTTGATTTGCAAATCTTGCTACTGCTGTGAGTTTTTGGCATAAGATTTGGAACTTGCTTTTATGTTATGTTGATGTTAGTCTTAATGCTCTGTTTTGGTTAAAGCATGATCAATTTCTAAAATGGTCTTTTTTGTTAAAAGTGATGACATGACATGTTGAATACAGGGCTGGATTTGTGTTGCTAGTTGTTTAAACTCTCTTAGTCAAGTTGAATTATGTGTAGCTCTTTATTGTGCTCTCTATAAGTATAATGTAAACAGGAACAAAAAGGAGAGCATAAATCTAGGGGGAGCTACTCTTGAAAAGGAAAAGGGGAGCAACACAAAAGCAAGTAACATCATTCACATGGAAGTTTCTTAACTTTATTAAAATTCAATTTCTTTTGATTAATGTTTAATTATGTTTGTCATCAAGGGGGAGATTGTTGATATAAGAAATTAAATAATATTATTGATGATGACAAATATTAGATTATTGGGCTAACTACCCAATTAGTTTTGATTCTTTTGGTTGAGTGATGCAGGCCAAAATTAATATATAACAGCAGCCCAATACGAATCAAGCTGAATCTATTCTAGTGTGCCACAAAAATAATAGAAGCCCAAAGGTGATGAATAGAAAGCAAATGGGCTGAACTTGAAAAGAACCCAACCCAAGCCCGATTTAATATCACTCAAAGCTGATTCCTCTAATTTGCTTTCACCAAAAGCAACGTTCACCTTTTTTCCTCTTGGTCAGAAATAAGAGAAGTGAGAGAGAGCTTAGTTCCTAAGCTATTCACATAAGAAGAAAGAAAGAGAAGGTTAAACAAGAAAGGTTGAGGTCTAATAAACCAAATCAAACCAAATCAAGCTAAGGCAGAGGTCAAAGGTAATAGATTTTCTCTTGCATGCATATTGCTTTATTCTCCTCTTCCCTAACTCTCTGCCAATACGAATTGGGACACATGGAGAAGATGATCTATGTTCTACATTGCTGTGCATCTACGATTAAGTGTGTCTTGGAGACCAAGTAGTGTTTCAATGGCTAAGATCTGGGTTTACCATTAAAAATATTTATTTCTGCTGTCCTGTGGCTTTCGGTCAACAAAGGAGGTCAGAACCAAAGTTCCTAGTTTGAGGAAAAATGGAAGACAGTGAAAAAGGTGAGTTGGTAAAGCACACAGTTCAAGGATTGACCTAGGATGGAGCAACTCAGCAACATGCAAGGAGATACAAAAGAAGATTTCTAATCATTCATAAGCCAAGGAGAGATAACCAGTGTTTTGAGCTTTATGTTCTGAGAAGAGTTCTTTGAAAAAGTTCATGAATCTGGACAATGCTTCCTAGTCAAAGGAGCATTCCGCCAGAATGAGGAACTAAATTAGAGGCAAGCAAATCTGGTTTATCATATAGCAAAGAGGCTGTTGAAGTATCAATCTCCTTCATGTTTTACAGATATTAATTTACTTTTCAATGTTTATCTTTCTGTAATTTATTGAGGTAAAAGGCTGAATGAGTGAGTCATTGAAAGAGCCTAAGAGTAGAAAGAGATAGAGAGATACACATGAGTGAAAAGTCTAGAGTTATTTCAGATTTCTTTAGGTTGAGTCGGTATCTTGTATCTTGTACCTGTGAGGTATCCCTTTCTTAGTTGGGTTAGCACTAAGAGTGAAGAGTTAGGTATTAGTATACCTAAGTCAAGTTAGGTTAGAACTTGAGTATGAAAGGATTGTGTCAATCCTGTGAAATTAGTGTACATAATACTTTAACTATAGTAAAAATTTTACCACTATTGTGGTGGAAACTGGACGTAGGATTCGTTGCACATGGCAACCGAACCAGGATACATGATGGTGTCAGCTTCTCTCTTCCCTGCTCTGTTCTGTTTTCTGATATTCATGAGACAAAATAAAATTGTCTCATAAATTTTTTGCTGCTGAGTTCAAACAGATTCAGATTGCAAGTTTGTTTTAAAAGGGTTATTTTATTAAAGCAAAAGAAGGTCATAGATTCAATCCCCCTTCTCTAAGCCTTCTACAACCTTCAAAGGATGTGAATTCCAATCCTCCATTCTACCTTTTAAATAACAAATGATAACATCATTTGAACTAGCATTATCAATTATGATGCTAAAGACTTTACTTATTTTCCAAATTAAAAGATATTTTTTTTATCTTCCTACCAATTGTTTCATCTTTATGATTCTTGATAAGACAAAAGTTAAGAATTCTCTTTTGCATCTTTCAATCTTGATCAATAAAATGTACAGTGAGGCAAAGATAATTTAGATTGTGTACAGAAGTTCAACAATTAGTGGTCAAACACACACTTTGATTTGAATTTTTAAAGACACTATTTAACTTATGTTTTTCATTCATGAACAAGTTCCAACAATCCCTAACAACTGATATCCTACCCAGAATATGGAGTTTTGACTGCAAAACACTCATAAAATAACAATATGGTGAGATTGAGTGAGAGTGAAGAGTGAAGAGATCGAAGGGTTCTTTAGATTAGGGTTTGTGTATGTTTGGGAGAAGGGGAATGAAGTGTGTGCAGCGCTGTGGGAAAAGGTAAGGGAGTAGAGTAACTGAGTAAGGGTATTATTATTATTATTATTATTATTATTATTATTATTATTATTATTATTATTATTATTATTATTATATGCGGTTCGATTTGGTTCGATTGTGCAGAGTAGAATCGCAAACTGAACTGAACCACAATAAAATCGATCCAAAACTCAAAAAATATCCAAAATTGAGTGGTTTGTTTTGATTTTTGGTTTGAATCGGTCCAATTTTATGATTTTTTTGGACCAGTTTAGATCTGAACACCCTTACTCTTCACTGTTAACTTTTGACACAGTTTCTTATTAAATTGTTATACAAGTGAAAATTTTGAGTTTGGTTTATGGTACAACGAATTATATAAATTTAAAATAAAAAATGTTATTGATACACCAAAATCAGTCACTAATGCATTTGTGTATAAATATATATGGTTTAATTTATTTTTAATGTGTATTTAAATTTTAATATGTATTTTATACTAGTAACTAACTTTAAAGACTAATTTTAATGTACATATAACATAGTCTAAATATTTTAATTAAGTTAACTTAATTAATAAATATATTGTCATTTTATAAATTATTTTCTTATATAAACGGTATATGTATATTTTTTGGTGACTAAACGATATATGTATATACCTATTTAGTTGTCAATACCACATGAAATCATTTTTAGAACTATTATAAGCCTTTTATAAAGTTTGAAAATTGTTATTGAACACATTACATTTGCAACGATTATTTTAGAACTATTTTGTTGTAAGTATTTTTATAAACGGTGATTTTTGTCGATACCCAACTAATTTGAGGGTATTACATACCCTTCTTATATATTCCAATTAATTGGTGACAAGTGTATTCATTAATTTCAATCAGTAAATGAATTTTTAATTTTTAAAAATTAAAAATAATAAATTTAATACATGTATTAAATACTTTATATATACATATCTTAATACACTGTACATACGTTTAACTTTGGTTAAATCAAATCACCATACGTGGTAAATCTTAAATAAATTATTTAAAAGAAAAAAAAAAAAAAGAATTATAATTGGGCCGTTGCATATGCTGCTAGAGAAAGAGGGAAGAACATAGAAGTCTAATCTTTTTCATCTAATTTCGTCTTCTTCTCTTTTCTATATTCACAGAAAAAATTTGTTTTCGTCTTCTTTCCTCTCCTTCACTCTCAGGATATACCTTCTTTTTCCTCCTTCTAATCTTCGAAAGTTATCGATCTGGTTGATGTAACCGAGAACAATACATCGTTCTTCATTTCAAAGTCGTCAATTTTATTGTTGGAACCCAGAACAATCGATCTTCTTTTTACCGTAGCAATACTATTTCAATTTTATTCAGTAGCAATACTATTTCATTAATTTACAATTACTAAAACAAAGAGTACTAGAAAAAAAAGTAATAGTAACAATTCTTAATAATTGTACAACATAGATACAGGTTATAGCTCATATAAAAGGTTGGGTATTGATGATTATAATCTCTTATTTATAATTTATTAGTTTATACTTGATTATATAGATGTGATGTTCATTTTGAGCAGTTGAACAAATCAATAAAAATTGGTACACAAATTTACTAGAAACAGAGCAATTAATTTGAAGCATTTTGTAATATTTACTTGTATAAAATTTTCTTTGAATATATGGGTTCAAATTAGTTATGTAATAGTGGTCATTGTTGAGTTAAAATTATTGTAAATGTGATCTTTTGTAATTATTTGTTAATAATCCTACAACATACATAGGTTATAGCTCATATATAATTTCAATAATTGATGATTATAAGCGCTTGTTTATGAATTCTTAGTTTATACTTGATTTTATAGGTACAAAATAAAATTAGTTCATTTTTAATATTATACAAATTAATTAAAAATAGAAGAACTAGCTAACATATTTCATGATATATAGCTCTTTAGATTATAATTACCCTAAAAACATATATTATCAAATCTAAATATACTAGTTCAGATTAGTTATTGTGAGATGCTGTATGAAATAAGAGGTCTTATTATTTTTTTAGGTACTAACTAGAAGTTATGTATAAATAAGAACTGGCTCGTGTACTAAACTAATATTGAGCAATATAGTTTTTAATGGAAAGTTTTGAAAAATCTAAGCTGCTGTTTTATAACTTTGAAAACTAAATATTGCTTAAAACTATCGTCATGAACTTATAACACAACTTAAAATTAATTAATACATAAGTGTGTTATTCAAATTTTTCTTATGTATATCTACATTTGTTTACTATTAGTTAATAATTTTTTTATTACATTGACTAATTGTATATTATTATTTATTGTGATAATATTTTTTTTACTATCCAAATTTCCTTACATGCAATTGAATAGTATTGTGCTCATACATTTTTTTATATATTTTTTGTTAATAATAGACTTACAGCACAAGTATGGGTAGCGTTCACAAAAATTCAACAAAGAATTCTATCGAATTTGATGATTTGAGTTTTGAGTATAGTGGTTCAAGTGAAGAAAATGATATAAATATATCTCAAAAAAAGAGTACAATAGATGAAGCTATGAAAATGGTTGATCGTGGAGATATATATGGTGAAGTTAAGAAGAAGTTAATTGAGTTGACCAAGGATGACATTTGGGGTATTGAGCATGATAGTGTAGAGCAGTGCGTTCAATTCTACAAAAATTATGCCAAGGTACATAGTTTTGTTGCAAGGTATGATGAAAAGGGTTATGGTTTCAACGGCAACCTTAACATGAGACAAATAGTTTGTAATAGAGAGGGTACACTGAGAAAAAAGTATCTAGAGATGGAGAATAGAAAAAGATACCATAGGCCGATAGCACGTGTAATATGTCAAGCCAGAATTAGATTTCACTAAGATATGAAATTGAGGAAGTAAAAAATCACTGCATTTGAAGAGACTCACAATCATGACCTTATCCCACTACAACATTTTTAAGTTGAGACAACATTTAAAAAGTGTTGTCTAAAAGCTGATAAAAGGTTGCTTTTTATCTATGGCAACACTTTTGGACCTAAGGTAGCGTTTTTGGACGGCGTTGCATATGCGGCCGTTGCCTTAGATCAAGGCAACACTTTTTGGCTTCAAAAGGTTGCTTTTGAGGGCAACACTTGGTCAGTGTTGTCTTTGGTTGAAAAACAACAACACTTCAAATGTGTGTTTGAGACAACACTTTGCAGTGTTGTATTTTCTGTTATATTTTGTCGACTACTAAAAAGTGTTGCTTATTTGTAATAAAATACAACCCTTTTACGCGTTGCTTATAAGTTTGAATTTGCAATCCTTTGAAGTGTTGCCTATTAGTTTTGAATATGCAATCTTTACAAGTGTTGTATTTTTTTTGGGATATGCAACCTATACAAGTGTTGCTTTTTCTTTTGGATATGCAACTATATAAGTGTTGTCTAATATTCAAAATGTGCAACTAATAGAAGAGTTGTCTTTTGAGCAAAAATAAAAGTTACTTTTGTAATAAAAATACAAAAAAATAAAATTTACAATAAAATTTTTGTTCATACATATGTAATGATTTTAATTAATAAATAAATTTGTGCACAACAGAAAAAATTTATAAAAGAGACAAAATAACTAATAATAAAGTAAAAATTAAAATAGATATTAAAAGGTTCAATTAGTATTTCAAATACGTGTTCATCAATAATTCTTGACAAAATAATAAAATTTTTATCTAACAATACATAACAAAATAGTAATTAATATTTGTAAAAAAGATGTCAATCTACTTGCATATTTTATATCCATGCTTGACTTGTCCCATATGCTAAATCTGCAAATAATAAACAACAAAAAATAAGTAACTTATTATTAAAACTAAAAAATTATAATAATAGAATTTTTTTATGATATTAAATACATAGATATAAAAGTAATAAATAGCTTGCCTCAGATTTGACTCATGCAAGACACAAAATCACTAAATACCAAATACATAAATTACTAAATTAAAACAGATTTGATGTGTGAGGAAAGAATAGAAAACAGAAAAGAAGCTTTAAGATTCTGCTATGTGCAAAGAGAGATCTCAATCTTCTATTTTTGCCACTGACTAAACTAACTTCTATATAAATATGGAGCTAACTAACAAAGAGATATATTACAAATTTAAACTTCATAATAACTCGGTATATTCAAGGTTTTTTTGCAGAAGAAAAAAGAACCAGAAGCTAACCATTACCTCGTCAGTTGCATCTTCCCTTTCAGATGCATCGCTTTTAACAGCTTCACAGCTCTCATCCTTTTCCTTTGTTTTCATGTTCTTCATCCTGGTTATTTAACCAAAGCATGGTGTCACTTTGTACGAATAAAGCAACAATCTTATATCAATATTGAAAAACACAGAAATGAACAACTCAGATGAGCAGAAAAAACACAGGCAAGCTGCTCGACTGTTTCTATACTAAATATTAGATGTATTCATTATTTAAATTTAATTTCTAAAATATAGTTAACATACTGAGAAGTTCACACATATCTACTTTTCACCATCTATTATGTCAAAATTATCCTTTTTATATATCTGAAGAAGGATTGATTCATTCAGGTCTTTCACCGAGTCAACTTCACTATGAGTTTATTTCAGCCTCTGCTCCACCTTCAATGAACTGCACATAAATTTGAAGAACATTAAGAAACAATCAAAAGCATGACAAATTGACACTCATGCGTATAAATAAATTAAATTGAACTAATCAATAAAATTTCAAATATAATTCAGTACCTCAAAAACATAATTAAATAGAAAAATAATTCTAAACTATTCACAATAATACATAACATATAAAAATATATATATACGGGCTGGATCAAATACTCACTTATCAATAAATGGTTTGCTAAGGTCCCTATTAAGATTCCCTGAGCCGAGGCATGGATTAATGCATTGGACGTAGTATCAACTATTCATATTCATAGTCAGTAGTATATATTGGCACATAGGACATATCTAGAATGTTTCTTTCTTTTTGGAGATTAGAAAATTGAAAACAAAACCTTCAACTTATCGAAAACAATCAAATGCTCCAAAACAAACATAGTTTAGTGTCTTGGGTAGTTTTAGCATCAATTGCTATAACTCTTGCCTTCTGAGAACTAAAGTGGTGATCACCAGCTGTGAATGAAGGACACAGATGATTATTTTATAAGAATGAGACAAATGACAGGACACAAACTCATGATGACAAAAATGAATGTCATATAGATTAAGAGCTAGATCATTTTCCAATAAAAAGAACCAAGAAATGCAGAGTACAAAACCATAGTCTTGTTTCCTTGTATCAAATCAAGTACCTTTATAAAGTTTTTAGTCCATACTTAAGACCCTTGGAACTTGAATATACGGCTCCTCGTAGCTTGGAACGGCACCAATCATCACATCCCTGTAAACCAACACATTTGAATCAACAGTTTTTCAACTATGTCCAATTGAAACATAATGATTAATGGATAACTTCATTTTCACATGTGCTCAAATGTTAGAATCACTAGACTATTATCAAAATACAAAAAATGC
The DNA here is from genome assembly GCF_000817695.3 of Arachis duranensis. Lineage (NCBI taxonomy): Eukaryota > Viridiplantae > Streptophyta > Magnoliopsida > Fabales > Fabaceae > Arachis > Arachis duranensis. The sequence continues at coordinate 90,847,314 of NC_029777.3, forward strand.
AGGTATATAATAATGTATATAACAGATACCGTAGCATAATCATTGGCTATAAGATGAGCCGAAAGCAATCCTCCAAGAACTCTGATTGTCGTCTCAAACAAAGAAACAGTTTTGTTCTGTAACAGACCAAAAAGTAATTAAATTCATCCTTAACTCCAAATTGAGTACAGAAACTTAAAATTCAGCTGCTTAGCCATTCACTCACAATATCAAAGCGAATATTTTTACCAATCCATTCAACGGAAGCGGCAAAGCGGTCATGGTCACCGAGTATAGCCAAAGTGTCCAAAGAATCAATCTAATAGCACCTATCACAATTATCATCAAAATTATCTTATAATTAATGAATGAATTAATTAATTTTGGTGATTTTACTTAAATAATATAATTTAGTAAAGCCACTAGCAGCAATTAAGTAATGGGGCATATTCCTAATAAATTTAAAAAATTATGAAGAGGCCTACTCCTTGTAAGTTCCCATCATTTCCAATTCTAAATCATTGGTATTCCTGTAAATTGGAACCTCCATTAAACCAAATCATAGAAGCTTTCACCTAAGGTTTGAAGCTCTATGAACAACGATAGGGTTTTGCTAATATCAACAATCTGCCAAAATTCAAATAAAAAATCACTAAAGCATCACATTTTTCACAATTGCAACAATTCAATTGGCTCCACATTTATGTTTTGATCACTAACATGAATTCAAGTATACTGAGAGTTGAAGAACTTGGCAAGAAACTCTCCTGAACTTTGCTGAATATATCCATCTCTTCCTCCAAAAAAAATAAGTTACTTACATCCTGAAGCATCAAATAAAAAGAATAGCTACCTCTTGGCATTCTATAAAGCCTGTGCTGTCCAAATCATAGAGCTTAAATGAAACTGCAAGAGAATTGCAAAGCCTGTGCTGTCCAAATTATAGATCTGCATGTAGTAAAATTCTAATGTCAAAAGGACATGCAATTAATTGAAATGACTAGTACTTGGAGATATCATGAAAAACAATGAAATTTATTACTAAGTAGCAACTAGCGAAGACAAAAACACTGATTTCTATATGAAAATTTAAACATAGAAATGCATGTGCTTTTATATCTAAACAAATACTGACCTCTAACTAAATGGGGAGATTACAATGCAGTGATAAGGTACCCAGGTTTTTTAATTACACTTAATTCAAATGGACTTCCCCCCTTAAACTAAATCAATAAGGCACAAACACACATATGATATATAACGAACATAAATACAAAGTTATGCAATGGACGTCTGTATTGTGTATAGTTCATCAAAGTTGTGGAGGCACATGTGCAATGTGTAGCTTAGCTTTATGAACCATTTTTAGGTTAATTTCCATTAACATACATGGCTTACTTCTCGCCCCAATCTGTCCATACATATTATTTAATAGTAGATGAATCACATGCCCACTAATTAATGTTTTAAATTAAATAATTACAATTACTAATGGCTTAAATTAAAGGAGTATCTATCTATGCATGTGCAATCTCAGGAAGAGTAAAAAACAAATGCAGGCACGAAACATTCTGATTTGTACCAATACCTTATATTTAAATGGGAGACACAATTTAGCTAAAAAAGGAAACAGAACAAGACTCGACCCTACAACTACTCAGCTAATCAAATAATATATAGATTACAAAATACTAAACAACAGCATATATGTAAATTTCAAACTGATCAATGATCACATTAAGCAGCCTTCAGGTTGAAGTTAAATTATTTTTTATAAGTTAAAGTAGTAAAACAAGTTTTTCATTGAAATAGCTATTGCACACAAAATCCATCAAGCAGCCAAACCATTGTTTACAACTTTACAAGATAAAACCATTGAAATAGCTATTGCACTCAAAAACCATCAAATGTTTAAGCACTTGAGGTAGCTGTAGCCAAGACAAAGCTTCCAAGAATTTCCCAAATATTGTAGCTATGAAAGCAAACCTAATTTGCAAAGAGAGAAGCAGAAAAAAAGAAGTGAACGTAATTGGAAGCATGGCGAAAAACTTAGCGCTAACTCAATTGAACTGAAGAAATTCCCAGCCAACTCCAACATCTACAATAACAATGAATCCACTGTTAAATTCCCAAATTGAGATTCCACCAACAATAATTAAATTTCAATCCCTAAAATTGCCATCATTCAGTGATTAAAGCAGCAACAGATAAATATATCATAACAATGAAACATTGTAGCGATTTTACAAGACCAGAATTAATTAAGCAGTAGGCAATGAATAGATAGTGACGCGAGGAGGGACGAACCCAACGGCGAGGCGAGGCGAGCAGCGACGAACACGACAGAGACACCAACAGCGACGCCAGCAATGAGGAACACAGGCAATGACAAGGAAATCGAATAGAGAAGAGTAAATCGCGAGCAGTGACAAGAAATGCGAAGAGAAAAGAGTAAATCTCACATCAATCAAAATTCAAAGTGGTTGGAGTAGTTTTGTTATTTCAACAATTCAACCAAATTAACCACTAGTAAGTAAAATTTGAGAGAAATTTTTGTCATACCTGAGAAATTTGAGAGAAAGATGTGAACAACACCACGGCAGAGCAAAGTGAGTGTTTCAGAATGACACGAGCTGAAGATCGAACATGGCGGAGCAGAGCAGAACACGATGCGAGAAGAAGCACATGACACGAGCATAGTAGAATGCGATGCAAGCATAACACGACGTGAGCAGAGCAGTGAAGAACACCACGACGGCGAGAGAGAGGAACGCATAATGCGAGTCAATATCGTGAAATTGGGGAAATTGAGCTAGGGTTGCGGTGAGGATTTTGATTCTAAAATGGTATGAATTGAGTTGTGTTTCTAAGTGTACTTGACATGTTAGTAAGGAAGGTGATGAATTAATTATTGCTCTGTTTCCTTTCTTGTTTTTGGTTTAGGAGGAAAAGTAAATTCTATTAAAATATTTGGAGGGAATTAAAATATGATGAAAAATATTTAAGCAACGCTTACCACCACAAGTTTATTATATATCTTTAAAGGCAACTCTTATAAAGTGTAATATATGAATATTATAAATGTTGTTTTTTTAATTCACTAAAGCAACGTTTTCTTATATGTTCTTTAAATTGATCAAAGAGAATACTTATTAATAAAGAGTTGTAATAGCCTTATTTTTTTGCAATAAATTTTAAGTGTTGTTTTTGACTATTATAAACAACATTTTTTAAGTGTTGTTTATAGCATATGTTGCAATAGCTTAAAAATGTTATAGTGTCCTAGCTAAATATATACAATTTGTCCCCACATATCGTGTAATGACAGAGGCTGACAAAGCACAAGCCAACAGTCTGCATGATTATGGTGTGAGAATTTGTCATATAATGAGGTTCATGTTAAAGCAAAAGGGAGAACCTGAAAAAATTGGTTTTACAAAGAAGGATTTGTATAATCATTTCGACAAATCAAAGCATGCTAAAGTGAAAGATGGTGATGCATATGCAGCATTGAATTACTTGATTTCTAAGGCCGATGAGGATCCATTGTTGCAAGAAAAATTTATTCTGAAAGATAATAAACTTGAAAATTTAGTATGGGCTGACAGGGCTAGCATAATTGATTTTCAATATTTTAGTGATGTACTAGCATTTGACATAACATACTAGAAGAATAAATATATATAACAAGCCATTGGTGTCTTCTCAGGAACTAACCATCACGGTCAGACATGCATATTTGGTTGTGGCTTGCTAGCATATGAGAAGCATGAGACATATGTATTAGTTTTGAAGATTTTTCTTAAAATAACAGGTAATAAACATCTAATAGCAGTGGTGACAGATAGTGATCTTGCAATGAGAGGAGCAATTAGAGAGGTGATGTCAAATGCAACGCACCGACTTTATGTGTGGCATTTACATCGCAATGCATGTGAAGCTATCAAAAATTCTGAGTTTCTTCATGGATTGAAGCACCTTATGTACGAAAATTTTTTTCCGGATGAGTTTGAAGATAAATGGCATCGCTTAGTATCAAAATTCAAGCTTTCTTAATAGTGGCTACCATTATTTGCACCGCCAACTACCATGGAATTAGATGACACTGAAATCATGGTTGCAACCTACATATTTGGAACAAATAAAGATAATGAGTTTGGGAGGTAACTTATTTTGAAAAAAAATATTATCTTTATACTTTGTCATCTTACGATTGTATTAGAAGAACAATGATAGATTATTATTTTTATATTTAATCAATTGTAGGCAAGAGATATTAGCAAAAGGATGCAAATTTGATGCAACTAGAGATTTTTTTTAACTTAATTCCAGAGGGTTGGATTGATCAAAATGTAAGTTATTTTAGTTGATTTAATTTTGGATACCAATCCAATCTCATGATTATTATCATTATCTAACCATGTCTAATATGCATTTAAATACTGGACGTATATGCTCATATGCTAAATGATGAGAAAAAGACTATTTCCAGAGTTTTAAGACATTGATATATGCCCACAGTCTTTTCGGTAAGCCACGTGTAACTTATAATAAATTTCTTTAATAAACATTTCAATAATTATCAATATTTATCACACTTGCATGTATAAGATAATATAAGTGCTCCAAATGCTTATATTATATAAATAAATTGAAATCTTTTGCACCAAAAGAAATATATAATTTTCATCCTCATTGTGTGCAATATTTATATGTAATATTAGTTTGCCAATTTAACATTGACAAAATTATATTCTTCACATTGTATAGCGAATGGCATTGTCGGAATTATACTAACTATAAATGATATAAATATGTCATTTTTTGTGCTAGTACTTTGTAATGCGACTTTTTTGGTGGTAGTTATCTATTGTTATAGAATCTTTCTATATATAAATTAAAATCTATAACAACAATATATATTTATATTTTGAAATATTAAATTTTCTTTCTTTGTAAGAATGAATTTTGTTATGACAGATTTTTTTATAGAATGTGTCAACAGTTTTTATCATTCAAAGAAATTTTTATTAATTAAAGACTATATAAAAATCAACAACAAATAAGGGTATGTTTACAAATTTTTAGTGTATATATCGCTTTAAATACATATAGCAAAGTAATCCCTAATTACATTATTTACAAAGAGAATTTCAACAGCAGTTGGCTTTTCAAACATTGCAAAACAATGCATTCTTTTCTTATACAACTAATTGAAGGAGTGACTAATTTTTAACAAATCAAATTTATAACTTCTTCATTACCTGCATGTCATGAAACTATCATTAAATAAAAATCAAAAAACCTCAAAGATATAATTTTGTATCACAAGTAATTACAAAAGATCACATCTACAATAATTTTAACTCAACAATGATCACTATTACATAACTAATTTAAACCCGTATGTTCAAAGCAAAATTTATACAAGTAAATATTACAAAATGCTTCAAATTAACTGCTTTGTTTCTGGTAAATTTGTGTACCAATCTTTATTGATTTGTTCAGCTGCTCAAAATGAACATCACATCTATGTAATCAAGTATAAACTAATAAATCATAAACAGGAGATTATAATCATCAATACCCAACATTTTATATGAGCTATAACATTTATCTATGTTGTACGATTATTAAGAATTGTTACTATTAATTTTTTTCTAGTACTCTTTGAAGTACTCTTTGTTTTGATAATTTTAAATTAATAAAATAGTATTACTACTGAAGGAGAAAAAGATGGAAAAAAAATCAAAGATAATAGGCTTCAAAATAGATGATGTAAATGATAAACAGTAACAAAGAATAAACACACTTGTACCAATTTTAATCAATGTAAAGAATGAATCAAGAGAAAAAAAAGAGAACAAAGAGTGACTTACTTGTAACAATTTGCAAATACTGAGAGCGTGACAGTATCTGGGTGACTTTGAATGGAAGAACGGTAAAAAGAAGATCGATTGTTCTGGTTCCAACAACAAAATTGACGATTTTGAATTGAAGAATGATGGATTGTTCTAAGTTACATCAACCAGATCGATGACTTTCGAAGATTAGAAAGAGGAAAAAGAAGGTATATCCTGAGAGTGAAGGAGAGGGAAGAAGATGAAAACGAATTTTTTCTGTGACTATAAAAAAGAGAAGAAGACAAAATTAGATGAAAATGATTAGGATTCTATGTTCTTCCCTCTTTCTCCAGCAGCATATACAACGGTCTAATTCTAATTCTTTTTTTTTTAAAATAATTTATTTAAGGTTTACCACGTATGGTGATTTGATTTAACCAGAGTTAAACGTATGTACAATTATTAAGATATGTATATTTAAAGTATTTAATACATGTATTAAATTTATTATTTTTAGTTTTTAAAAATTAAAAATTTATTTGCTAATTGAAATTAATGAATACACTTGTCATCAATTAATTGGAACATGTAAAAAAGATATGTAATACCCTCAAATTAGTTGGATATCGAAAAAATTACCTTTACTTGTTATATATATATTTTTTGTGACTATTGCACTCGTTATTTACTTATTTTAGTTCTGTTGGTTTCAAAATGTAACGATTTATATGCCCTTTATAAATGTAACGATTTATATGTCCTTCATAAATGTAACTTATTTCTTGCTAAATTATTGAACCATCAACCAAATTTTAGTGTTCAAGCTAAATTGTGGTTATAGGTGTTTCACGGACCTGACTTAGCTTCAATTTGAAAAAAAAAATGAGAATTGAATCAATTAAATTTTAACAGATTTAAAATTATTTGAATATAAGAATTTTTTTAATCAATTCAAATTAATCAAATATGAATTGGATCAGTTCGAACAATCGAATATCCGATTGAAAATAAAATTTAAAAAAATGAAAAGATTTTATGTAAATAATATATAATAGTAAAAAAAAACAAAACGTAATACATTATCAAATTATATTTAAATAAAATATCATAATTTGGATTAGAAGAAGATAAGTTGTCTATATACTATTATATATATTTTTGCAAATTAATATAAACTTAAGTGGGTAATGGAGTTAGTTTAAGTTCTCCGACCCCAAAATTAATATCCGAACCAATTAAAGTTAAGTTTAATCGAGTTCGATTTGATTGCTAACGATTTCTTATCGGATACAAAACTAGTATAATTGGATCAGATCAATTTTGAACGGATAATAAATTACCGGTATCCGTGAACACTTCTAATCATGACTATCTCCAATAAATTATAAAGTATCATGATATGATTTATGTCTTTATTATTGTTTCTTGTAAATCGTTCGGAAAATAATTTATGAATGGAACCAAAAATGGTGTTATGCAAGGTTATTGTAACATGGCGTGTTATCCCGAAATGTGGATCTGCCAAAAAAAGGCTCTGAAAAAACGCAACTTGCGTTTTATTCATGAACAAAAATGAAACCAATGCATGGATGGGACGTGTATCTGCTGCACACTGAAAAACGCAAGTTGCGTTTTATTCATGAACAGAAATGAAACCAATGCATGTATGGTACGTGTCTTGGTCAACCTGCAAGTTGCACTCCACAATCGCAACTTGCGATTGTCAGTGACCCTTCCTGCATGTTCGACGCGTGTTCGTTGAATGGGTTTGGAGAGGACTTTAAAAATACAAAGTTCCAAACGCAGATAGAGAGGAAGGAGAGTGTAACGAAGAGAGTTGAAGCTGCGGTAGAGGAGCATAGCAGTGTCGCCTGTGGGAGGAAGAAGAAGAAATAATAGGCTGGGTTTAAGTTTATGAATAAAAAAAATGGTTCGTGATTTTACGTTACCTGAAGAACACATTATTGAGTATTTGGATCATCCTCAATGGGTAATATAATTTTTTTTGAATTTTATGATAAATAAATATATTTATTTTTAATTTATTTTTTTTATTTGAACAGTGTTATTGTTATTATTACTGTTAGTTAGTAACAACATTATTATTATTATTATTATTATTATTGTTATTATTATTATTGGTGCTAAAAAAATTTTGATATTGGAACAAAAGGAATGATATACTTTAACATGGTAATTTTTGGTGTTTTTTAAAATTGTGGGAGTATACAAATCGGACCCTCCGATTTGTGTTTAAAAAGTTGAAAAAATCTAGAGTACACAAATCGGACCATGCGAATATAGTAGTAGTAGTAGTAGTAATAACCGGATTATTATTATTATTATTATTGTTGTTGTTGTTGTTGTTGTTGTTGTTGTTGTATTAGGATTAATATTATTGTGTTAGTTGTTGTTAATTTCAATGAATATTATCTTCTTTTTTTTTTGCAGAAGATAAAAAATTTGTTGCCTAGAAAACTTGATCCGCCGGATACCTTTAATGAGAGAGCTGCAGAGGCACTAGCATTAACTGTGTTTCAACACGTTTCGCGAATTGGTGAAATGAGAGGTCATTCTGTACTCTTAAGTGCCTTGGTGGAACGATGGAGGCCAAAAACCCACACGTTCCACCTTCCAGTGGGTGAAGTGACGGTGACGCTGGAAGACGTGATACATATACTTGGCCTCCAGGTTAACGGAGAACCAATCACGGGTAGATCGAATAGCAGCTACCAGTTTTTGGTGGATAACTGCGTCGCTTGTTTTGGTCGGCAACCGGGTCCGGACGATCACGTGTTGGGCAAGGTAAATCTCCATTGGGTCCGGTGGTGCAGAGACAGTGAACCGTGTGACACGCAGGAGTCTATTGATCGGTACGTCAGGGATCACATTTTCTGCGTGCGTGGTACAGTGGTGTTTCCAGATAAGTCCATCACGTCTTTAAACTCGAAGTTTTTGCCTCTACTTCGGGATTTTCATCAGATCTCACGATACAGTTGGGGGCAGCTAGTCTGGCACATCTATACAGATCGTTGTGTCGTGCATCGCGGTACAATTGTAAAGAGATGGATGGGTCACTGATTTTGCTTTTTGTTTGGGCGTGGGAGCGTATGCCGTTCATGGCCCCTATACCGCGCAATCAGCTTCTTGATATTGGTGTTCCACTTGCGCGACGGTATTGTACTTTACTGTTATTATTATTATTATTATTATTGTTGTTGTTGTTGTTGTTGTTGTTGTTGTTGTTGTTGTTGTTGTTGTTGTTGAGGTCATCCTACTTGTGCTTAGGTGGAGTCATTGGCGCCGGCATACAAGATACACACAGAGGTCTACGGCGCAGTTTAGGCGAGGACTCGATGACATGGGAGTCAACGATGTAAGTTTTAACCATTTAGGTTAGCGTCTTTGTTAAGAAAAATAATGTTACTAATAGGTCTCGTGGTTATTGGTGTGCAGTTTACATGGCGGCTGTATATCGAAGTGGATGTTCCGATCGACCTCGGCCTAAATTTGTTTATGTGCTCCACGAAGTCGCTATTAGTTTCGTTCGAATGTATAGAATGGTACCCGACAGATCGAGTTCGTCGACAATTTGGGTTGCAGCAGCTTCCACCAGACCCAGCATTTCAGATCGGTAGTGCTCATTGTAGGCGTTTGAGCGGTGCCCAGCATCATGACTGGAGAGACCAGACCAAGGAATGGCTTGACATGTGGCGTTCTGGCCGCTATGATACACTGTAGGTAGGGGAGGAGATTGTCGACTTCCATCCCCTCCCATTGTACTATGACTGGTACACACATCAATACGGGGGGTCACCTACGACTGTCAGATAGAGTTGCAGGTGAAGAGGCCGACACGAACGCACAGCAAGAAGGTCCACCACAACCAGCTAGACCTCAGCATCAGGAACCGGGATCAAGGGTTTTAGGTATCGTTAAGGTTTATTGGTGTTAATATTACCGTTGTTAATTATAAGCTTTAATGTTACCGTTATTGATTAGCGTCATTCATTTACAATTAGGTGCCACCACATGAGCACCAGTTCCAGGCACCTGCATATGAGCCCCAGTTCCAGGCGCCAGCATATGACCCCCAGTTCATGATGCCAGGGTATGAGCAGCATTATCAGGTGCTGGCATATGAGCAGCACGTTCAGGAACCACAACAATATCAGGCAGCTGAGCCCTACATACCACAGTTGCTCATTCCAGCAGATGGTCAGTTAAGTCCATTTGTTGGGCTTGATTCGATAAGCTTCTCTCGACTCATGAGAGAGACATCTCATTTATTTCCCGCGCGAGAGCAGCAAGGGCCTGTTGGTAGTGAGCCGTCTGTTGGTCGTCGGGCCACGTCAGGTCATGCTAGTGACTTCAGTATGGATCGATCGCCGGGTCATGTAGGTCATACTCGTCTGTCCGCACCACCACGCACTGTGTTGTTCGACTTGAATGAATGTCCACAGCCGGAAGAGGGATTTCTGGGAGATGCCCTCTAGCACGAGTCTCATTCTGGTGGATATAATGCTCGGGACATGAGTAGATCCAGTGCTTACGACACTGGCGGTGCCAGCATGCCAGATGTCGGTGTTGGTGACTCCAGTAGTACTTAGGGTCGTCTGTATAATTTACGGACACAGATTGTGCCTCCGGACAAATACACCCCATCTCAGTACGCGAAGAAGGCTGCTGGCTTATAACACCAAACGGCTGCTGGCTTATAACAGCATGCGCTTCATTTGGCACCGCCGGATTGCCTGCTAGATCTCTGTCATCGTTTTCGTCATCGACTTCATAGTTGGCTTCGAACTCCTCTTTACTGTCGTCGTTATCTTTTTCCCAACCTATATCCCCGAACTCGTTAACGTTGACCTCCTCGTCAAACTCGTCCACCCCCGTATGCTGTTCAAACTCAACGTACAGCTCTATTAGCGGCATAACCTTTTCGAAATGTGACTTGGTATGTTGACACAAAGAACATTTTGCAACTCTACAAAACTCGTGGTGTATGGAATAGTAAATGAAAATGGACATTTACAAACAAAAGTCACTCTTTCGTGTGTGTTCGGTATAACCTCACCGTTATAATACACTCGTATATTTGCAATACCTTCCATAATCTCACTTTTTTTACCCTTATAATACCCAAAAAATCTCACAATTATGGGATGCATGAATGAATGAAAGGTGAAAGGGAGCACAAGTGAGGGATTTAGGAGTGAGGTACGAGTTAGAGATAGCTGAGTTAGCAATTTATATGCAAGGCTCTTCATTAAAATATTATTTTATATATAAAACGCAAGCTGCGTTTTATGGACTTCAAAAAAAAAATTTCGGCCCAAATAAAACGCAACATGCAATTTACTCTGCCTAAAAAAAAAATCTGAGCCCATCACTGACAAATGCATCCTGCGTTTTAAGTTAAAAAAATTTTTTTATGCCCATCTGACAAACGCAACATGCATTTGTTGTGTCTCCATGCAAAAAACGCAACTTGCGTTTTTCCTTAGCTTAAAAAAACTAGTTGTAGAAAATAAAAAACGCAATATACGTTTATTGTCTGGCCCATAGCAGTGCAAAATTTAGTGAAACACCCATTTCAATACACATCACTAAATCCTTTTTCATATCAAAATTAATCGGCCTAAATCATTGCTGTCTAGCACGATTTATTTCTGAAGACTTCTTTTTAGTAAATCTTTGCTATTTAATAGATTTACATAAATTAAAAAAGAACAAAAATATAATTAAATCTCATTTTAAAAAATTGAGTAATGTTTGAGATATATTATTTATTTATATAATTTATTCTATTTTGTGTATGTTTCCAAAAGATAATATTTACAAACCATAATTAACTAATTCTAGAAGAGAAAGGAATAAATGTGTCAAAAAGAAAGAAAATGTAATATAGCTGCTAATTTCCTTTTTGTGTTTTTTCCAATTCGTGTGGGCTGTATGAAAAGTTTTTTGTTGCTATGATGGACTATCATAATGTAAGCTAATTTAATATGTTTCCACAAATTAAAAGATCAAAAATGTCAAAAATATTATATTTAAAAAGAATAAGATGAAGAGGATGAGGAGATAAAAGATTTATTTGGGTGAGTTTTAAAAAATAATTAAGTTATTTTTTTAAAAAATTTTTATAAAAAAATAAAAATAATTTTATATTTAAATAACTTATGCAAAAAAAATTTATTTATCAATTATGTTTGATATAACTATATAAAAATATTTTTTTGTTTATTCATTATGTAAAAAACATATTTTTTGTAAATTGTAGCTTCTCAATAAAGATATTTTTTATTTTTTTAGTGTTTTTACTTTTACTACTAGAAATTTACCGAACACATTAAAAATTAAAAAAATATTTTTTCATTGAAAAAAATCTTTCCTATCAACTTAATGGCACCCAAACAAACACAATGACTTGGTGAATTTTTGTCATTTCATCTTAAACTTTTTGAGGCACTACACGATAATCGACCTTTGGTGTGCTCATGAAAAACATGATTTGTCATAATGTGTAAGGCACTTTGATTATCAAATATAAAATTGCAAGGCGAATTAGATGAAATTTGAAGAAAAATCAACATGTTCAACATCCATTGAAGTTCACATGTCGTGTTAGCAAGAACATGATATTCTATTTTAGTAGATGATCGGATAATAGTTGTTTGTTTCTTAGTTTTTCAGGAAACTAGAGTCTTTTTCAAGAGGAAACAATAACTAGTAAGTGAGGAGCACATATATGAACAATCCGCCTAATCGGAGTCATTGAAATCACATATCTAAATAGTCGAGTCTCTTG
>NC_029777.3:90859998-90862880 GCF_000817695.3 Arachis duranensis
TGTTCTTTAATTATCTTAAGAGTTGAATAGTAACATGAAAATGGGTTTCGGTAAATGAAGTCATGATCTGATTAAGTTGTTGTGTGGCATATGTAATATCGAGCCAAGTAGTGGTGGCATAGATGAGGTAGCCAACTACGCAACGATAAATAGAAGAGTCAGGGAAAAGAGGACCATTATCTTGACGTAAGCAAGTAGCACTATACATGTAAACTGTTGCAGGTTTTGCACCCAAGAGACCAAAGTTCTATAGAAGATCAAGGCAGTACTTTCTCTAAGATAAAAAAATGTCCTGTGTATAATGAACAACTTCAATACTCAAGAAGTACTTCAAAATGTCTAAATCCTTTATTCGAAGGTGCTGATGTTAAATGCATTTTGTAGCAGCTATCTCAGAAACAGATTACCAATAAGAACAATATCATCAACATATACTAATATGATAGAAATTTTAGCACCAATAATTTTAATAAAAGTTGTAATCAGAAGAGTCTAATTAAAGAGCTTATTATACCAGAAAAGGTTGGATTGGCGTAAACATTGATTTAAGTGAGTACAAACAACACCAAGAAGCATAATTATATAAACATCCTCAGATAAATTTCTGTGCAAAAATTCACTATTGAAATCTAGCTGATGTATAGGCTACCTTTTCATTGATATTGTTATGGGTGTGAATATAACCCAAACAACTGATCTGATATAGCCCAAGATATCGTAATTCAAGCGAAATAGAAAGATAACACTGAGGTAGCGTAACGATATTATAAATTTCAAATACCTCACCCCCATCTTATGTGTAGACGTCCAACCACCCAAGTAAGAGAGCTACATAAGGGGGAGCAATTCGCTTCCCATGTATAATACACACGAAACCCTAGCTTACAATCAATACCTTTATGATCTCCACTAACTTGACCATATAAGTGCTATTGTAGGTACCCCCAACCTTCTCAAAGAAGCTGGATCCACGCGAAGTTGTCAAAAAATCTAAGGTCAGTGCAACCACAATTCTCCACCTCATATATACTCGTAAGACTTACTATGCATGTGTCATTATTAAAATTAAAAAAATTCACCATGAAGGAAGAAGATGCTCGGGAAGAGAGACCATACCCACCCGGTCATGGATGAAAGTACCATTCTCTCTTTCAAGAAATAGGATATGAACCACCCAGGTGTAGGTGTGCTCGAAGTCGAAGACTCCCTTACAAGATGTGGAGACCGGATTGCTACCAGAGAGAGGAATGACAATAGGACTTTTGCCCCGAAAGCGGATCAGTACAAACCCACGTGATCCTTATTCGCTTACGTACCAGGCTTCTTTTTGGTGATTGACCAAACAAAGAGGCCTAGATCTATACCCCTTAATGAATCGAATGGTCCTTTGACCCCTTCATTCGATTCCGATGGTTGACATAGATCTCATGAGACCTGTCCACTATTACTGCTTTGCGTAAATCCTTTTGCCACGAGACGAGCCTTGTAGCACTTTATTAAACTATTGGGGCGACCCTTAATTAGTTCAATATACTCACTTACAACCAATGGATTTCACATTAGGAGGGCGATCAACAAGAATCCAAACTTTGTTCAACTCTTGAATAGCAAGTTCATCCTTCATGGCATTGTGTCAATGAGAGTGATTATTGGTGTTCTGAAATAATTTGTTGACTCAACTTTAAAATTTATAGATAAAATGAAGTTTCTATGAGAAGAGGATAAAAAAGATAAATAAGATTGAGGAGAGATAATACCGATGTAGAGAAGAAGATGGGATTGGAGAAATGAGAGAGGAGCCGAAAATGTAATAAGAGAATTAGACGAAACGACATTTAAGTTCGTAGCTACGATGAGTAATGGAAGACACGGAGACCAATGTATAAAGTGAAAATTGTCCAGATTGCTATAATAATAAAATGTTAATTTTTTTAAATATTTAACTATTTAAGTGTCCTTATTATTTGTGAATGTTAGATGTTAAATGTTTTTTCAGAAAGTTCAAAAAATATATTTCTTAATTGGTTTATTGGAGTTCAAACATATTAAAGCCTATAATTATTAAGTGTTCCTATAAGCAGTGGTGGATCCAGAAATTTTATAAGAGGGCCAAATCAAATACAAAATAAATTAAAATATAATATAATAAAAAATTAACAAAATATAATTTATAATATATAGGTCATCAAAATTAATAATTATATTATATAAAAATTAACATTCAACTACATACTTTACTATTTTGATATTTTTAAATTTGTTCTGTGATATTTTATATAACTAAAATGATCAACTTACCATCTAGAATAAATTTTAAAACATTTTTTTTAACATATACAATTATATAATCTGTTAAAAATTCGTTTTTCATATTGTTTTAATAATTTTTATTGTTTAAAAAGTCTATTCAATTGTTACTGTTGTCATAGAAAAAATCTAAATAATTTTTTTTATAATTGTTGATTTTTTACATTAATTCAAACTTATATATTTCAATAACTTTTCAATTATTTATATATTTATAAGCTTTTATTGTTTTTTAAACTTATTTTTTAATTATTATTAATATATTATAATACACATTATAATTTATATATATTAAATTACTAACATATTTTTTAGTGTGTAATATATTAAAATATATTTAATCTATAATTAATAGATATATATTAATTATATAATAATAATAAAGGGATAAGTATTGTTTTGGTCCCTCACGTTGAGGGTCGAAATCGAACCCGTCCCTGATCTAATTTTCGATTTAGAATCGTCTTTAACGTTTTTTTTCATATTAAAATCGTCTTTTTTAATAAAATTTTTAATTTTATTCCTAAATTATCCTTACTTTAATAAAAATTATAAAATTCACAAAAAAAATAAAA
>NC_029777.3:90862986-90863819 GCF_000817695.3 Arachis duranensis
GTGGGGGTGGGGGAGGGGAAAGGGGAAAGGGAGAGGGTATTTTTGTCCAAAAAAATAAAAAGGACGATTTTAATACGAAAAAAACGTTAAGGATGATTCTAAATCGAAAATTAGATTCGATTCCGACCCTCAACGTGAGGGACCAAAACAATACTTATCCCTAATAATAAACTAATAATACTACTTTTTTTTTTAAATGGGAGACTATGGCCACCTCAGGCCTCTCTTAAATCCGCCTCTGCCTATAAAATTACAAATTTGTAATCACCATCACTAAAACATAACGGTTTTCAATTGTCAATTATATTATTTGTTTTAACGATAAATCAAACATATAATTATATAACTAACTGCTGTTTTTTTGTAACTACAAGTTAGTTTCATCATATGTATAAGTATAACTTTGTTTGTGAGAGAATTAAAAAAAAAGCAAACAAACAAGAGATATAAATAATTTTACATAAATAACTAATTGTGTTTTATTATATTAGTAAAAATAATTATTTAAACACAAAATTTAATTAAAGAGAAAAGAATAAATAGATCATTGACCTTTTGATCGTAGATATTTAAATATTTGAGAATTTAAAAATGTATTTAAATTCTGAACCTTTTCAAAACCTGAACATATCGATCCCTCATGTTTATTCGGGTCTGTTAGACTCAACGAAAAATCAAACGTGACTACCATTATATTAACCTGGTTGATATGGATGCACACGTAAGAAAATTTTTAAAATTAGATAAATTTGATTCAGGGATCGATATGCCCAGATTTTGAAGAGGTCAGGAATAGGGGTGGCAAGCGGGAAAGCCCGCCCCTCTCCGCCTAG
>NC_029777.3:90863901-90894800 GCF_000817695.3 Arachis duranensis
TAAATAATATATATAATTTAACAACTTTATTAATAAATTTATAATTTCTAAAGACATAAGAAAATTATATTTTTTATATTCACAAACATTAAAGTCTTTGTAATTATAAATATCTAATAAACATAATTATAAACAAAGTTTTCATCCAAAACATAATTATAAATATTCTCTCCAAAGCAAAATAAACATAATCCAAAAATTCAATTTTTATCTTTAATATTCTTATAAATTGGGTTGGGGAAAGTTGATTTTTATCTAAAAAATTGCAAAAATACCTCCTTGGCAGAAAAAACTAAGCCCGACGGGAAGTCCGGCTTGCCCCACCAAAATTTGCGGTTTAAGCGGTGCGAGTTAGATGAGATTTTATTCTTTGGCGGTTCCAGTTTTTTCAACCCGATTCACTGTTTTGACGGGTTACGCGGGCCAACCCGACGAATTTAGATCCGTCTGCCATCTTTAGCCAAAAACTAAAATGCATTTTTAAATGTATTTTTAGATTCTCAAAGATTTAAATGTCTATAGACCAAAAATTTAAAAATCAATTTTTCCTTTTCTTTTAGTTAAATAACCGTATAAATTCTTTACAAGTTAATGCTTTCAAATTACTCTCTTCATATAATCATATTGTTCCTTATCACTAGAAATTGAATATGACAATTAGACGCCTCAAATTGCCAAGCTGAATAAAATAATTGCATTGAATTTAAGCGAGATATATAGAAGTCGATTATTCAATAAACCCAAGCATAGAGTACAGTGGAATAGATTATCAATAAGACAATAACAACCACCGGAAAAAAAGGGGGGATTATTCCTTATGGTCATAGTATAAGTTTTAAACACCTCTTGTTGAAAGCTACTTTGTCTTTGAACCAACATCAATTCTGATTAACCATCAAGCTTTTCGCTTTTAAATTCTTTTTCTTTTGGTTGGTCTTTAATTAAATCCTCAATGCTTTAAATTTTTCAAAAGATGCATTATGCATACACTAACGCCCGTTAAATCAAACAATAAAAAGATGCACTAGTGGCCATATACGAAGAAACCACACCAAATAATCAAATTTGGATTTATTATGACCAACATATTGAATCCGAAGCACACGAACCCAATAGAAAAGAATGATCGTAAGGTAGTGTTTGGTAAAAAGATAGAGATTAAAAAACTGATATTGAGAGACAAAGATTTAGAGATAGAGACTGAAATAAATTTTAGTATTTTATTTGGTGTAAAGTGGAAGATAGAAATTGAAATAAAAATAAATTTAATTTGTACAAAAAATAAAATTAGAATTAATTAATTAAAATGATGATATTTTAGATATAAAATGTTATTAAAGTTTCAGTCTTTGTCTCTAAAGATTTCAGTCTTCTGTATTTCTACTTTTTGGAGGTACTGAAATACTGAAATTTAAAGGATAGAGATAAATTTTAGTACTAATATCTGAACTAACAAACATGATATTGAGTTTTAGTCTTCTAAGCTCTGTCCCAATACTTCAAAACAAATGCTACCTAAACTTCACCATTTATCCATTAGTATAATAGTATCCCTTGTCAGATGTTTAAATTTGAATTTTTCGTTTCTCATGTTGCCCACAAAATCAACCTTTCATATTTTTCCTTATTTGAAGGTTTTTTTTCTCTTCTATTTAGTGCTTTGAAAGATAATGTAATTTTGCCGACCGAAATGTTATAATATAATACAAGAGACGAGGAGATAACTTCTTATCCACGATAAATTTTATCAATTCAACCGTTGAATCCAAGTTACCCAACACTTCATTATATAATAATCTAATAATCTAATAAAATTTTATAAAATTTGGAATTGATTTGATATGTCGTCATGATGTATTAAAATTTGAATCTTCTGAAATTTGTTATGTTTGACTATTAAAATAATATGAAATAATTTAACAGTTAAAATTATAAAATTTATTGTATAAAGGGAAATATTTTCCAGTGTAAATCAATGTAACTTATAACCGATGTACAGTGTCATCCAAATTCATTTTAGTATAATCTTTTATTAGACAAATATTAAAAGTTTAATGATGTATGTGTTACATCTTAAAAAGGTTAAATCCTCTCCCACTAATAAGTCCCCTTTTTTTTCATACATACACTACTCAAAGTCTCACTCACCTAATGTTGGTATAGAATTTCGATCCATTATAAAATTCGACTAATATAAAAATTGACGGTATTATATTAGTTGAGTCAAAAGGATATCATATGAACAAACAGCGCGTGATTCAAATCTGGTAGCATGATACAGAGTGTGGAAATTTATTAGTGACAAAAAATGAATTCTTCAACTAGGATGAATTTCGACTACAGATAATGTCGATCTAAAGGTTTAGTTGAAATTAATAACAAGTAGTGCAAGAGCATCAAGTCAAAGATTTTCAATAATGAAAAACAGGTCAAAAAATAGTTACTGGTTATCCCTGAAAAATTAAGAGTTTTACATAACCCTCAAGATTGATGAGTTGAGAATATGGGTGCGAATTTTGGATAGTGAGTTGAAGAGAAAATGTGGGATTTGAATAAGACATGGGATGACTTAGGAAGAATTTTGGATAGTGAGTTGAAGAGAGAATGTGGGATTTGAATAAGACATGGGATGACTTAGGAATTAAGATTCTCTATGGTTAAGGCACGGTCGTAGCCTAGAAAAAAGGAAGAAGTATGATCATAAGAAGAAAAAAGTATTCTTTTAGTCCACTTCTACCGTCTTAAAATAAGAGAAGTTTGGAAGAACTGAGAGACTTCAATCGAAAACACTTCACAGTCACACAAAATCTTACAAATTCCCAATCACAATGACACATGAAAGTTAATAGAATATAAGTGAAAGTGAATGTTTGAAGTTAATTTTTTTTCTTTATTCACTTTATTGTTTTCTTTTCTTTTCTAACATTTATTGTTTTCTTTTCTTTTTATTCAGTTGCTTAATTTCTTTTTATTTCAATTTAATTATGTTTGTTTCTTTTGCTTTGATTCATTCATTTATTTTTTCTTTGTCTTTACTTTGTTTTTACTTATTTATTTAAATTTCAGAGTTCAATTTATTTATTTTTATTTTGTTATTTTCTCTTGTACTTTTAATATTTTTTATTCTGTTTTTATTTCTTTTCTTTATTTTGATTCGATTTTATTCCTTACATTTTATTACATAATTTACTTTTGATATTCACACTAAATAATTTTTGAATGGAGTCCACTCTTTTTTTAAAAAAGTTGTATCTGATCTTCGACTAAGATTTTGATACAAATTTAATTTGACACCCAGTCAAAATTATCAAAAATAAAATAAAATACCTACTAATACACATTAAGGTTTTGTTTCCTTAGCTTGAGGTGAAGTAAGAAAAAAGATTAGTGGGAGAGAAGCGAGTTAAGAGATCCGAGGTAACTTTTCTTGTTTTGATTCGAGGAGAAATAGAAGATAAATGAAAAATTGGGTGGCCTATTCAAAAATATTTCTCCTTGAGGGAGGAAAGAAATGAAATCGGTTCGGCGATGAAGAACCGAGGTGGTGGGTACCTGATAAATCTCATTTGTAGGATTTATCTTATGCTTTATTTAAGGGATTTTATGACCTTTTACCCACATTTATTCAATGAAATATCATGGTTTTATAATTTCTCCTTTAATTGTGCTTAAGAGTGAAAACATGCTTTTTAGGTCTTAAAATAGCTAAATTTAATTCTCCTTGATTCCATTAGATGCCTTTATATATTTGCTAAGTGATTTCAGATTTAGGAGGCAAGGATTTGATCAAGGGAATGAAGAAAAAAAGCATGTAGAAATGGAGAACTCATAAAGAAACGTAGGAATCGCAAAAGCTGTCAAGTCGACCTCTTCGCACTTAATCGACTATAACTTGAGCTACAGAGGTCCAAATGATGCAGTTCCAGTTGGGTTAGAAAGCTAACATCCGGGGCTTCAAAAAGATATAAGATTTGCCATAGTTTCTACACATATGGTGACGCGTATGTGCACTATATGCGCACGCATCGTTGCTGCCATATGATCCACTTAAAGCAATATGTGGCCAGCGAATTCTAAAGCCTTGTGGGCCCAATCCAACTCATTTCTGATGCTATTTAAGTCAAGGATTGAAGAGGGATCGGGATGTTAGTTACCATTAGTTTAGTTTAGCTTAGTTTGAAATTTAGAGTTAGTTTTAGAGAGAGAAGCTCTCACTTCTCTCTAGAATTAGGATTAGGTTTAGATTAGAATTTCTAGATCTAGGTTTTAACTCATCTTCTTCTACTTCTATCTTCTCAATTCCTTGTAATTATATTCATTCTTCTTCTATTCTTTTGTTGTAATCTCTTTTATGTTGTTCTTGTGTTTTGTTGTAGATCTACTTTTGTTTCTTCTACTCTCTTTCAATTCAATCAAGGTAATTCATAATAAATGTGTTTCTTTTGATTGTTGTTGTTAATTCTTTTCAATAATTGTTGTTAGATTCTATTCTTGTTGTTAATTTGCTTTGCTTTTCTTTTGTACCTTCCAAGTATTTGATGAAATGCTTGGTTGGATTTTAGTGTAGGTTTTGTTCCTCTTGGCCTAGGTAGAGTAATTAGTGACTCTTGAGTTATCTAATTCATTTGTTGATTGATAATTAGAAGTTGCTAATTGATTTGAATGCCTCTAAAGCTAGTCTTTTCTTTAGGAGTAGATTAGGACTTGAGGAATCAAATTGATTCATCCACTTGACTTTCCTTCATGGTTAGAGGTTAACTAAGTGGGAGCAATGGACAATTTGCTATCACAATTGAGAGGATAACTAGGATAGGACTTCTAGTTCTCATATCTTGCTAAGAGCTTTGTTAGTTGTTAGTTTATTTTCTTTGCCATTTATATTTCTTGTCTAAAATCTCAAAAACCCCAAAATAACTCACAACCAATAACAAGACACTTTATTGTAATTCCTAGGGAAAACGACCCGAGGTTCAATACTTCGGTTTATAAATTTTAGGGGTTTGTGCTAGTGACAAATAACTTTTTGTATGAAAGGATTATTGATTGGTTTAGAAACTATACTTGCAACGAGAATTCATTTGTGAAATTCTATACCATCAAAAATTCGTTCATCAAAATGGCGCCGTTGCCAGGGAATTGCAATGGTGTTAGGTTATTGGTTATTGTACATATATGAATAGTGTGAATATCTTGCTTTTTGCTTTATTTGCTAGTTGTAGAATTTTATTTCTCTTGTTTTCCATTATCTTTTGATTTTTTATTTCTATTTCCATTATGAATCCTCATTTTGGCTATGAGTGTGATTACAACTATGTTGTAGGAAATGGAGATTACAATGAAGAGATGTATCAAGGATGGGATAACCAAAGTTGGGAGGAGCCATATGCAAATGATCAATCTTCTTAGCAACAACCTCCACCAATCTACTATGAAGAAGAGCCATTCTATGATGCATACCAATCCAATGGCTATGGTGAATCCCCTTGTGACTTTCAAGAACCACCACCATATGCCTATGAACCTCATCCTCAACATAGCTTTGAACTACCATGCTCACAAGTCCCATACCACCAAACACCTCCAATGACCCTAATCCTTATCCATCCTACCAACAACCATATGAGCCATATGAGCCACACGTAGAACCACCACTATTCCAACCTCAATACTTCCAAGAACCGCCCTCAATAAATGAAAATTTTCAACTACAAGATAAATTCTACCTTCCACCACAACCTCACATGGAAGAATACTCATTTTCATTGATCCAAGAGCCATATGATCCCTATCATGATATCCAAGCAGAACAAGAGCCAAGGGATCGTCTCAAGAAAGCATTGGATCAATTTCAAGCAACCATGGAGCATGTTGTGCAACAAGTGGAAAAAGTGGAGAATGTTGAATCACCACACCCTAATTATGATGAACTACCTTCCTATTATGAACCCTTCCCCTAATATGATGAACCCTCCCATCCACCCCAACCTCTAATGGATGAAACCCTCGGTGTTCTTCTTCAAGGACAAGAGGAGATGACAAGGGATGTGCAACAATTCATGACCGCCTTGGATGAGGTGGTAAATCGGCTAACATCCCAACTTTTGGACACTCAATGAACTCCGATAGCTACATGTGGAGAATCAAAAGAAGAGCATAGCATGAAGGAGAGATTGGAAACTCCGGTAAAAAAGAAGAATGCTACTTTATGTTAGAACAATTGGAGGAACCTATGACCATTGAAGAAAAGGAAGAAGTGGTTGAAGACTTAGGAGATGCGGAACCCCCATGGGAACCTAGAGTTGAAGAAAACCCCTCCAAGAAGATTGAAGTTGACGTTGAGGAGGAATGTGCACAACCTCCAAGGCATATCCCATATGAAGACTTGGAAGGAATGGAGCAAGAGTTGAGTTCCCTTGGAGATGAAGATCAAGCATCGAATCCTAGTGGTGGTGAATCCTTTGAACTTGAAGAACCCTCTCCCGATGAAGAAGAGAGCGATGTGGAGGTAGATTTCTCTCAACCTCCCATTTATGATTTAAGTGATGGAGAAGAGTTAGATGAAATTGATGAACAAAGGATTGAATTTGAAAAATCTTGTGGAGAGGTGGAAGTCCTTAGAAAAAGAAGAACAGAAGTTGAGTGCGCTTTGTCAAGCTCTTTGGAAGCTTCTTTTCCTAGGTTGTCATCTATTCCTTCACTTGAGTGGGTAAAACTCATTTCTATTAGCTTCATTACACCACTTGAGTATGGTTTGCTTGAAACTAATGGTCAACTTAGGATGATTTGTGGGATGAATCATAAGAGAAAAATGTTTAGTGGTTGGCGTTGCAAATCAAGGCTCATTTTGGTTGATACTTCAAGGATTAGATGCAAGGGTTGGGCAAGTGCTCAATTGAATGGGTCTAAAAGGAGAGTTTGGTATCATCTTGAGAATTCATCTTGCTTACCACCCGGATGGATTAATAATGATGATCAACTTCAAGATGGGTGTGAAAATAAAGTGTGGGATCCCGGATTAGAAAAAGAGGATCAACATTGGAAGCCCCAAGCTTGTGAAGAACTCCATCAACACTTGGCTCAATCCATGAGAAATCTTGGGGCACAATGGAGAACCAAGCATTGGTGGAAGTTCCAAGATGAATATAAGCACAAGCCACCTTGAGAGGACCTCCCCATAAGTCCAACTTAAGGACAATAAATAAATGTGCTAGGTGGGAGACATCCCACCATGGTAAATTCTTTTCATTTTTTTCTCTTTTTGTACATACTAATAGAATTAGTTTACTTTCATGTTGTGTTGAATTTGTTGAGTCTAATTGGTAGTTTAGTATGTTAAATAAGGTTTTATGGTGTTTTGGTAGCTGTTTGGAGATTTGGAATGCTTGGATTGGTGCAAAAATATAGCAAAATTTTTTTTTGAAAAATAGAGCACAATCCACACACGCACGCCATGCGTGCGTACGCGTGCATCAAGCATTTTGGACCATCCACGCACGCGCGCCATGCGTGCGTACGCATGGATTGAGAAGTTCCACCTTCCCTACATTGACCAGAGAGTTGTGCCTGTGCTGCGCCAACGTTGTGCCTTTGGCACAACCCCACTCGCGCATACGCGCACATGAAGCATACGCACAACTCTCGAAATAAAACATCCGCGCGCGCAGCATGCGCGCGTACGTGCGGATGTCCTTCTTTCACTACATTTCTTTTCTTCTCCTCTTTCCATTTCTTCCCCTCTCCTTTATTTTTCCCTTCTTCTACCCCCCATCTAACACTCCCAAACACCATTGTTAACCATTTATTTTAGTTAATCAGTTAGTTGATAGTTAGTTTTAGTTAGTTTTCATTTCAGTTCCTCTTTTTCATTATAAGTGTTGGATTGTTATTCTTGTTTGCCATTAATTGCTGCTGAGTACTAAATAGGGATGTTTTCTTAATATCATTATGTTTATAATCTTTGTTGGATTCTATGATTGAGGTTATATTTTGCTACTTGGTTTTGAGTTTTTCATGCTTACCTTTTGAAAAATACCAAGTGATGAGAATTGCCTTCGAGCTTATAACTCTTTTTGAATTGTATGATTTGGCCACCATGTGATTTGAACTCTATTCTTTGATTAGGCAATTTCTTGATGGATGTTGTGCATCTACCTTAATGCATTGTATTTCATGATTATATGCATCCATATGCTTTAGCTTCAATGCTTTCATGCTTCTTTAATGCTTGTTTTACCTTACAAGTTTACTTAAAGCATCTCAAGCATACTAGGATAAGTGATGTACATGCTTCTTTTGTGACATGACTTTTATGCTAATGTGTGTTCTAAAAGGCGCCTAATTTAGAATTCACACACTTATTTGTCATTAATGTCACACCAATTGACTCACTCATTCCAACAATGTATGCTTCCTTGCTTTTACATCTTCTCATCTTATGGTGTTATATTTTTGTTTTTCATGATGAATGCACCACAAGCAATAACGGGAGCACGACTAAGAACATGCAGCACCGGTTGACCTACCAGCTGAAGGCAGAAATCCATAGATTCACCGTACCCCCTTGCTCATCTTTGAGTGCACCGAGGACGGTGCAAACTTTTAAGTGTGGGGAGGTCGTCCGACCGATCGACGATTTTGGGTGACAAATTTCTAATCCCAACATTTTTGCATTTCATTCTAGGATTTTAGGGTTTTTATTTGTATTTTCCTATTTTTGCATATAATAAGCTTAGTCAAAAATAATGAAATTTTTCAAGATTTCTATCTATAGGACATCTCAATTGATTTGAGTGAAAACTTTTCATAGAACTTGCTTAAATTATATATCTTGTGGATCATGTTTTTGAGCTAAGAACACGAGCTTGTAAGATTTGAGTCTGATAGTATGGTTACATCTTATAACCACTTATTTTCCTTCTTGTGTGCATTATTCTCTTTCTATGATTGTAATCTTTGAATTGTTTGATTTTTTATGTCCATTATTTTGTGTATTCATGCATTTATATGATTGAGGCCATCATTTCATTTAGCTTACTTACCCAAAAAGTCTTACCTTTTATCATCCATTGTTAGCCAATTTGAGCCTACGCTTAACCCACTTTGTTCTTAATTTAGCACATTACAAGCCTTAAAACGAAAAACAATAAATGTCCTTAATTTGGATCTTTGATTGGCTTAGGCTAGTGTGTGTGAGTATCATTCAAGTGTGGGAATCTTGGGACATTGGGGAATAAAAGGGTAGTTTTATATTTTTATTGAAATTATTGGGAATTGGGTACATGCTCATATATTGATAAAATGTATAGACCTTATGCATTGAGGTTCTTGTATATAGAAAGAAAAAAAATGAGAAAAACAAAAGAAAAAGAAAAAAAATAATATGGAAAAGAAAAAAATAGAAAAAGAAAGAAAAAGAAGAAAAATAATAAAAAGGGGACAAAATGCCCCAAAGCGAAGCTCAATAAAATCAATGCATAAGTGTTGTAAAATGAAAAGAGAATACACGAGTATGTGAAAAAGTGAGAAGAATGGGTAGTTAGGTTAGCTTTAAAATTGTATAGGATGTCATAGGTTAGGTGGGAAGTTTAAGCTTATCAAAGATTCAAATTTCAAGCTCACTTAGCCATATATGCATCCTACCTTGACCCTAGCCCCATTACAACCAAAGAAAAGACCTCATGATACTTGTATGCATGCATGAAATATATGTCGATTGTTAGAAGAAAAACAAATCTTAGAAAGCATGATTAGGAGAGAATTGAGAGAATCAACCCTAAACACTTGAGCGAATAGAGTGCAAACACTACCGGTGAGGGTTCGATTGCTCAATTATATGTTTCCACCCATAAGTGTCAATTTTTATGCAAGTTTGTAAAAATATTTAATAGCTCAATTCAATTGTGGTTTAGCATGGTTGTTAATACCTTTTGCCCTTGTGCTTATATATGCATTCTTGGGAATTGATTTATTTTGACCAAGCAATTGCATTCATTTCGATAGTTGCATATAGGTAGATTGCATTTAGTTAATTTCCATTGAATAAACGCCATACCCTTACTTCATTCTTGGTTTAAGCATGAGGACATGCTTGGTTTAAGTGTGGGGAGGTTGATAAACCCCATTTATAGGGTTTAACTTATGCTTCATTTAAGGGATTTTATGACCTTTTACCCACATTTATTCAATGAAATAGCATGGTTTTATAACTTCTCCTTTAATTGTGCTTAAGAGTGAAAACATGCTTTTTAGGTCTTAAAATAGCTAAATTTAATTCTCCTTGATTTCATTAGATGCCTTGATATGTTTGCTAAGTAATTTCAGATTTAGGAGGCAAGGATTGGACCAAGCGAATGAAGAAAAAAAGCATGTAGAAATGGAGAACTCATAAAGAAACGTAGGAATCGCAAAAGTTGTCAAGTCGACCTCTTCACACTTAATCGACCAAAACTTGAGCTACAGAGGTCCAAATGATGCAGTTCCAGTTGGGTTGGAAAGCTAACATCCGGGGCTTCGAAAAGATATAAGATTAGTCATAGTTGCTACACGTACGGTGACGCGTACATGCACTGTACGCGCACACGTCGTTGCTGCCATATGATCCACTTAAAGCAATACGTGGCCAGCGAATTCTAAAGCCTTGTGGGCCCAATCCAACTCATTTCTGATGCTATTTAAGCCAAGGATTGAAGTGGGATGGGGATGTTAGTTACCATTAGTTTATCTTAGCTTAGTTTGGTAGTTAGAGTTAGTTTTAGAGAGAGAAGCTCTCACTTCTCTCTAGAATTAGGATTAGGTTTAGATAAGAATTTTTAGATCTAGGTTTTAATTCATCTTCTTCTACTTCTATCTTCTCAATTCCTTGTAGTTACATTCATTCTTCTTCTATTCTTTTGTTGTAATCTCTTTTATGTTGTTCTTGTGTTTTGTTGTAGATCTACTTTTGTTTCTTCTACTCTCTTTCAATTCAATCAAGGTAATTCATAATAAATGCGTTTCTTTTGATTGTTGTTGTTAATTCTTTTCAATAATTGTTGTTAGATTCTATTCTTGTTGTCAATTTGCTTTGCTTTTCTTTTGTACCTTCCAAGTGTTTGATGAAATACTTAGTTGGATTTTAGTGTAGGTTTTGTTCCTCTTGGCCTAGGTAGAGTAATTAGTGACTCTTGAGTTATCTAATTCCTTTGTTGATTAATAATTAGAAGTTGCTAATTGATTTGAATGCCTCTAAAGCTAGTCTTTTCTTTAGGAGTAGATTAGGACTTGAGGAATCAAATTGATTCATCCACTTGACTTTCCTTCATAGTTAGAGGTTAACTAAGTGGGAGCAATGGACAATTTGCTATCACAATTGAGAGGATAACTAGGATAGGACTTCTAGTTCTCATATCTTGCCAAGAGCTTTGTTAGTTGTTAGTTTATTTTCTTTGCCATTTATATTTCTTGTCTAAAATCTCAAAAACCCCAAAATAACTCACAACCAATAACAAGACACTTTATTGTAATTCCTAGGGAAAACGACCCGAGGTTCAATACTTTGGTTTATAAATTTTAGGGGTTTGTACTAGTGACAAACAACTTTTTGTATGAAAGGATTATTGATTGGTTTAGAAACTATACTTGCAAAGAGAATTCATTTGTGAAATTCTATACCATCAAAAATTCGTTCATCAGTACCTGCAAAGGTCCTCTGACGCTCAAGTTAG
Organism: Arachis duranensis; assembly: GCF_000817695.3. NCBI lineage: Eukaryota > Viridiplantae > Streptophyta > Magnoliopsida > Fabales > Fabaceae > Arachis > Arachis duranensis. Next base: position 90,875,604 of record NC_029777.3, read on the forward strand.
TGAGGGAATATATGCGTATATGCTTTTTTGGAAAAGATTGAATACCTTTTTGGTTCCTTCCTTTCTCCTTATATCTGGTTGGATGAAGTTGATCATTTTCTTGTAACGTCCGAGAATTAACTGTGTATCCGACATTATTGGATGAAAATAAATACTGATTATTCGGAATACTCGATTACAATCGGGATCATGCGTTACCAAGCTATAACTCGTAACCGACTTTTACTGGTCATATCACAGCCCCAAGTTTGGCCTGATTTGGAGGAGACAGGTTGAGCTTTTAAATGATTATTGACGAGTTATAGTTTGGTATACGCAGCCCCAGGTCAACGTGGCTTATCAGATTCCAAACCTGGCATATGAAAGGGCTTGGTTTTGCAAAATAGATTTAAATTATTTATTTGTATTGGCTATTGTGCTATTTATTATGGTTTGGTTCAACTTCCAATGCCACTTCCCAACTGCTAAAGTGGCTTTGGTTTTCAAGGTTAAGATTTAATTATGGAACTGAAAAGTTATTTAAATTAGTGGCTGGGTTTCAAGCTTGCATTCTTACTGTGTTTAAGTTGGAGGCAGAAGCTTTTAAGGAAATAATGAGTAAAAGAGGTTAGTAAGCGTTCTTCATTCCTTTCTTTCTCCATTAATTTTTCTGCTATATTCGTGAAGAATGAGTGACAAGAAGCAAAAATTGCTAGCCCAAGTTAAAGATGACGAGAGTTATAACTGGGTTGACAGTGACGTCCATATACGGGCTTCATTATTTTCTGATATTGAGAGTGTGAATCGGGTAAACGTGGGTAGGATAGTAAGGGCTGGTTTTCATATAAAATTATTGCCATGCAATCGATCTGACCGTGTTTTCCATAGAAAAAAGGATTTTGAAAATTTTTACATTTATAGCTGCATGATCGAAGAACTGCGAGTTAAACTTCCTTTTTCTAGTTTTGAATATGATGTGATGAAATAGATGAATTGTGCTCCATCTCAAATACACCCGAATGGCTGGGCCTTTATCGGATGTTTTCAAGATTTGATGGATTTTCTTGAAATCGAAGCAGAGTTAGAACTGTTTTTTTCTTTATTTCAAGCCAAAGGAGTATGGAAAGGCTTATGGATTAACCTAAATAGCACTCCAGGCTTTACTATTTTTAAACTTTATAAATCGTCTTTTAAGAACTTCAAAGAAATGTTTTTGAAAGTAAAACCAGTAGATGAAGAGTTTCCATTTTACCTTTATGAGCATTTGGGAGAAAAATTTCCACTGTATTGGTGTTGCCACCCGTAACACATACTGGGTCCCGAACTTATCAATAGCCGGAACGAATGTATAATTTTGTTTTTGATTGAAATGGTTGATAAAGGTGGGTTGATATCTTTTTCTGACCTGCTTCCCTGGGAGGAAGATAAATCGGCTGTATTAGAATATTTTGGTGAGGAATTTTGAAAGGCATCCTGTTTCAAAATTATTTGTAACTGTATGTCTTATTGATCAGTTTTCTTTGAATGTTACAGCTGGTAGTTTTCCTGGAGTAATGGCTTCAAGCCTAAGATCTCGGTTCAAAGCTAAAAACTTTGAGGGATCCTCATTAAATGCTGATAAAGCGGATGGTGGGGCTGAGGTGGATCAGCCCCCACCGAGGAAGAAGGGTATTGTATTTAAAAAAAAAGAAAATCAGACGTGGTTATTGAAGATGAGGTACAGGGTAAGGGGGATGAAGTTCAGCTTGACGACTTATCGAGCTTTACCCTGAGACAAGAGAAGTTACATTTGTTTGAGGATGAAGGGGATAGTTCCTCATTATGGAACAAGAAATTTCCTTTTAACGTTGTGGCAGATGAGGTTGTGCAATCTAAGGCAGACATAAATCGGGTAGAAGAGGTTGGGGACGTATGTGTTGATCAATATCTGCAGGTAACACTTTTCTAGAACACATATGATGGCTGTCTGTTTTTCTTTTCTTTTTTTTAATGTTGGATCTATAATTTTCAGGTACTAGGATTTCGATTGGCTAGCATTGGCCGTTGTCAAGAGAAAAAACACAAGAAGCAATTGTCTAAGACTTCCAAAATTGCTGAGCTAAAGAAACAGTTAGCGTTGGGTGAAACAGGCATGAAAGAGTTGAAGAAGAAGTTATCTGAGGTTGAGACCGAACTGAAAGTGGAACGAGAATGTCACGAGAGGATTGCTGCTTTGTTGAAAGAGAAAGAAAATGACCTGTCAACTGTAAACGACTGAGTGATTGAGTTATCTGCAAAGATGAAGGAGTTTGAGAGTAACAAGCACTATAACATTTTCAGGTTGAGGCAACATTTAAAAAGTGTTGCCTAAAGGCTGACAAAAAGTTGCTTTTGATCAATGGCAACAATTTTGGGCTTAAGGCAACGTTTTTGGTCAGCGTTACATATGCAGCCGTTGCCTTAGATCAAGGCAACACTTTTTTGTTTCAAAAGTAACACTTTTGAGAGCAACACTTGGTAAGTGTTGCCTTTGGTTGAAAAACAACAACACTTCAAAGGTGTGTTTGAGACAACACTTACTAAAAAGTGTTGTCTCTTCTCTCGTATTTTGGCCACTACTAAAAAGTGTTGCCTATTTGCAATAAAATGCAACTCTTTTACGTGTTGCTTATAAGTTGGAATTTGCAATACTTTAAAGTGTTGCCTATTAGTTTTGAATATGCAACCTTTTAAAGCATTACCTTTTCTTTTGAATATGCAACCTATACAAATGTTGCCTTTTCTTTTGGATATGCAACCTATACAAGTGTTGCTTTTTCTTTTGAATATGCAACTAATAAAAAGGTTACCTTTTTGATTAAAAAAAATTACTTTCGTAATAAAAATACAACAAAATTAAAATTTATAATAAAATTTTTTGTTCATACATGTGTAATTATTTTAATTAATAAATAAATTTGTGCACAATAAGAAAAAATTATAAAAGAGACAAAATAACTAATAATAAAATTCTAATTAAAATAGATATTAAAAAGTTCAATTAGAATTTCAAATACATGTTCATCAATAATTCTCATCAAAATAATAAAATTCTTGTCTAACAATAATTGTCATAACAAAATAGTAATTAATATTTATTAAAAAAATACCAATCTACTTGCATATTTTATATCCATGCTTGACTTGTCCTATATGCTAAATCTGCAAATAATATACAACAAAAAATAAGCAACTTATTATTAAAACTGAAAAATTATAATAATAAAAATTTCTTTATAATATTAAATATTATAGATACAAAAGCAATAAATAGGTCTAAAAAACTCCTTCTAATGTGGCTAAGGTATAGGACGATAGGATTCCATTGAAACAAAAGAGATATATTTAAAGACACAATCAATGCAAAAAAGTATAACAATTCTGATGCAAAGGTGTCATCAAAAGAAAAAGAAAATGTTATGCGAAGGTTATTCAAGTCATTATAACATCGATTGTTACCTTAATATAATGTTTCTCCATCCCTCGTTGTTTATTCAGGCTGCCATCTTTTGATACCCAAACAAAAATAAAAATAAAAAAAAATTTACTTCACAAGTTCACTTTTGCTTTCATCTTCTGCTGTGTTGTGTGTTTCTGCAAAACAAAGTTCACTGGTAAGAAGTCACACTCACATCACCTTCTCTATTATTTGTGACTTTCAGAGCCTATTTATTATGACTATGTAATGCAATGAAAACTTCTCATGAAAGCAAATTTAATCCCAGGCCATACTTGAAAAGCGCTACAACATTCTGTTCCCTTTGAGGGCCATACTTGAAAAGTAGACACACACTCTATATGAGACAAAAGAAAAAGAAAATATTTAATTGAAACCACATAATAAATTTGATCAAGTATTTCAACAAACAAAGCTTGTCTCTTAGTCTTGATTCTCTTCGGAAAGAAAAACTATAATAAAAAAGATCACAGTTAGTTAAAAGTATAAAACATGTCTCTAACTTCCATTAAAAACTTCAATAAAAAGGTTAAAAAATTGGAAACAACAGCTATATATTTTCACAAAACTGCAGCTAAGCCATATGAAATTGGAAAATTCCAGATGATAAAAAATTATTAGTGTATGTTAATTAAACGATGAATTCAATGCACTTTAACTTAGGAGGTGCACTGTAAATCCTTGACTATATGATGATGAGTCCAATAATGTCAAAGGCACATGCCTTATGCCTATGCATCTTGGGATTAACAAATATGAGACTTCTTTTTAAGGAGACTTTAGCTACTCACTTCAATATAATCCCCACTACAACCTTATACATCTGTCAATCAAAGATTCATGATAATGGCATCAAAGCACCGCTTGATTATTATTCATAAGGAGGCAATTCATGAGGAAAAGTATTTTAGAAAACATACAAAGCGGAAGTTCCCAAATCTCCATAAACCACACCAAGACTCTAATATGCAAGCCGAAGAATTAACAGAGCAGAAAATTTCTGTAGAAATAGAAACAGAATTAACAAGGAACTTAATAGAAATTACTAGTAGCCAGTACAATATCTTGTAATTGGATCTGGAATGAAGATTTCCAGATTGAAATTTTACCATTTAACACTCCAAGAGTCTAACATCATCAACGAAAATTTGTGTTCTAATACAGATAACAAGTTATTAATTTCCAGCATCTGAACTTACAATGACACCATATTCCGAAGCTGACTAAGTTCTTGAGGAATCAAGCTAGAGAGTTGATTATTTGACAAATCACTGCAACATAGAATAACAAAAACCAATTAACAAATAGATTTCATAAGGAAAAAAAAAGACAAATGACTTGCATGTCCATAACACTTCTAAGATTAGCAAATTCTGCTGGAATAAATCCTGTTATATGATTTTGCTCAGGTTCCTACAAAAATCAAATAATAGCCGTAAGTAAAAGAGAAACTGCCAGATTCGAAAAACAAATAAATAACAAGAAACTTGCCACAGTACTCATAGCTTTAGAAGATGTTCCAAGTCACTGAGGGAAAAAGGAATGGAGTCAATTATATTATTATTTGAAATACGCCTAAGAAGGAATCCAAAACCATTCATCAGTATGAACCAGAGGGATATAAACAGATTTGGATCTGGAATGAACAATATGTAGAAATCTGAATTTTTTAGTCTACTTAGCATTTAGATTTGTGCTTGAATTTCTCTCGAATATTTGAAATAGACTATTATATAAAGGCATGCTCCTATACCCCAACGATTCACATTCAAAATAATTATATTGAATAATTTAACCTCTTTTCTTTTAAGATTTTTCAACATGAACTCTTTTGCAAGCATGGCACAAGCATATATCTACTGTACTACCTAATCAAAATAGCATATCTTTGAATTTCTATATATATAGTATTGAATCTGATTGATAAATCATAAATGCAATCATTCAACTCCATCAATTTATTAAGGAATTGGTCCAGAAAAAAAGAATGAAAAAAAATTATTAAGGAAGTTAATTATGCAAGATTGATAGACAAGATAGGTTTTAGAAATTTCATAGTTTTTCAAATAAAACAAAATCCAACTGGGGAAGAGAAAGAGAAACGAAGAGGAATATGGAAAAGGGAGTTTGAATCTTACTTTTTCTTTGGATAATTAAAGCTTCATAGATGAGTATAGTGTACATGTTAGATTGCATTTATAATGAAGCTAACAATAAAGTAGAAACTTTCAGCACAGATTTAAAGATTTAAAAAAAAAGTAATGTGAAAATGAATAATATATAGAGTCACATTAGGTCCCTAGATATTTTTATTTTAAATTGTTGGTGCAGAAAGTAGAAACTATATATGTGATACCCCACAAGCCACACTTAATAATATAATTGGCCAGACACACACCCATCTGAATCTGTTCCTCCTCCCTTTACTTTCTTTCACATTATCAGTATAATAGCAAGCTATCTAATCACTCTCATCTCTCCAACTAATAATAACGAGCAATGTCTTGAAGTAAGACACAGACATGAAGACGGAGACACAGCCGACGATGCTGAAGACCTCTCTGTTTTTCATAGTTAGTGTAAGCATTTGAGTTGAGTTGAGTTGAGTTGTGTATCATATCGTCATTTAGAAAGGTTCAGCTTATTTAATCCATTTATGAGTCTGATTAGTGTTTGAAACGGGAGAACACAAATTTGTACAGTTCCTTTAGAAGACTTGTTACTTTACTTATCAGGAAGTTAATTATATATTTTATAATATTAAAGTGATATAACACAGTACCCAAATGATGCATTTTACCCTCTAAAATGCAGCTTGCAACACACTCTAAAGGAACTTAATCACAACAAAACTACTTATTTGTACTTGGAGAAAAACAAAAGATAGAAGAAAGAGTAACCAATGACTGAGACAATATAACAAACAGAAAGAGCGCAAAGCTGAATTTCAAGCTTAGTTAGTTACTTAGTTACCTTCGAGAGTGAATAATATCTTTGGTTAGTGTAACCACAGGCTCAATGCCCCTCAAAATCTCCTCTTCTTTCTCCTTCCACAGGTGGTACGGGTTTGTAGCCGGTGTGGCGGCAATGCACCATGCTCGATGCTGAGATGGCGCAAGAGTGAAGCGAAGGTGTCGATGAAGCAAAAACTGGCGAAGAAGATTAAAAGGAGAAGAACTTTTCATAACTAAAATTTTCCAGAATAATTGCTAATCTAAAAAATTAGGATTCAAACACAAAAATAGAAAAGAAAAACAGAGGCAGAATCATGAGTACCTGAACAATGATCAGCGGTGATGAACCCTAGCAGAAGAACACCGGCAAATTGGAAGAGACCAGAGATGAACGGCAAGCAAAACTTAGAGAAGCTCGAAACAGCAAATAGCTCAGAAAAATAGCAAATAAACACACACAATTTCCTTTTTCTTGAAAAAATCACACACACACAATTGAGCAATTAGAGTAGGAAAGGGAAGAATTGAAGTGTGCACCTAACGAAAAGAAACAAGTTTGGCAGCAGATCAAACGCAGAACGAACCAGATCTTGTACTATGCAATTTTTCGGCAAAATGCAGAAAGAAGTAACCGACACAGTGCAAAGAACAGAGAAAGAGAGGAACACGAGGTAACACAAAGAGAGCATAACAAGGCGAGTAGGGAGGAACGCAAAGAGAGAGGGAATGCTTCTTCGCGAGTAGAAAAGGAACCACGAATTTCATCAATTTAGGGGTTAGGTTACCAGTAGCATTTTGTTTCAACATTTTGTTAGGAATGTGAAGATGATAAATGAATGAAAGTTTTTGTGTTTGAATCAGTTGGTTTCCTATTGATATATTTAGAGGAAAAATTGAAATTTAAAAGAAAAAATACAATTATATATTTTAGACAACACTTATAATGAGAAGCTTATTAAAAATTTTAAAGCAATTTTAGAAAAGTGTAATTTATGTACATGATAAGCGTTGCATGTGTATTTTGCTGAAGCAACGCCTTTCATGTGTTCTCTATCTAATCAAAGGGAACACTTGTGTAGTGTTAGTTAAAAAAGTGTTGCAATAGCAATATTTCATTGCAACAAATATTAAGCATTGTTTTTTATTATTTTAAACAACACTTTTTAAGTGTTACTTACAGTATATGTTGCAATAGAAAAAAATGTTGTAGTGAAGGAAGGTGATATTCTGGATGCTTTCGCAGAAGGTTTCGAACGAGCTGTTAATCAGGCAAAATATCTCATCCCTGATGGAGAATTCTCAGCTATGGATCCTGGTAAATTAATTCGGGACGGTAAGCTTGTAGATGATGAAGAGATTGCTGAGGAAGGGGATAATAATCTGGCAGATTAATACTTTACATGTTTTCATTTTGTTTTGTTAAAGAGACACTTCTGTGTATTATTTTGGATGTATTTTCATTTGTTGGATTTGAATTGTGTACTTAAGTACTTCTTGTTAAGAACTGATAGATTAGGTTTTGTTGTTTCCTAATCAATTTCTATGTAGCCATTTTGAGGCTTAATGACTGTGGTTGTTGCGCATCCGTATTATGATAATGCGACTTTTGGTTTTATTAGTAGTTCCTTTTGAAGGAATATGATGTCTGATAATTTAGAATAGTTCCCAATTTTAGAGGAAGATATGCGACAAGATATGTAAAAGAAATTAAATTTTATTTCTAGCAGTACCTGTACAACTTTATTCTAGGTTAACCAGCCTCATTAAAACCCCTATGAGCAAAAACCCCCTTTGGGAAAAAATTCTCAAGGTAGGAAAAAGAATACTGGTATGCTGCTTATTGCTAACTGTAATATTGTTTCAATGAGTTGATATTCCATGTGTTGGGAATCTGGGTGCCATCTAGCTGTTCCAGCTTATATGCGTCTCGACCCAATACTTCAGATATTCGGTACGGACCATCCTAGGTTGCTGCGAGCTTCCCGTGAGAAGGAGGTCGGCGAGCCTGCTCAGTTTTCCTAAGCACTAAGTCTCCATTGTTGAACGATCTTGGAATTACTTTCCGATAATATCATCGGCCAACTTGCTGCTGTAAGGCCCTATGCCGAACAGCTGCTGTCTCTCGAATTTCTTCAATTAAGTCAAGCTCTACTTTCCGAGCTTGTTCATGATGCTCAGCTAACGTCCGCATGGAGCTTTGGGATACTTCCATGGGGATCATTGCTTCAGATCCATAAACCAGCTGGAATGGGGTCTCCTTGGTCGTCGAGTGGGCTGTAGTGTTATATGCCCATAGTACCTCAGGAACAAGTTTGGCCCATAACCCTTTCGCATTGTTGAGCTTTTTCCTTAACGCTTGCAGGATGACCTTATTAGCGGCTTCTGCCAGGCCATTGGACTGCAGATGCTCCACAGAAGAAAACTGTTGATTTATCTTTAAATTCCACAAAAATTCCTTGAAACTATGGTAAGTGAACTACCGACCATTATCAGTTATAATGTGACTTGGTATACCAAATCTACAAATTATATGTTTCCAAACGAAGCTTATCATTTATGATGACGTGATTTTTGCCAGCGGTTGCGCTTCAATCCATTTAGAGAAGTAATCTATTGCAACTACTAAAAATTTCACCTGTCTTGGAGCAGTGGGGAAAGGTCCGAGGATATCTGTTCCCCACCTATTGAATGGCCAGCTTACCACTGAATGATGAAAATGTTCGGTCGGCATGTTAATGATCGGTGAGTGCTTCTGACAATTATCGCAGGTTCTGACTTTGCGCCTGCTATCCTCCCATATTGTCGGCCAATAAAAACCTGCTCGGAGTACTTTCTGTGCTAGGCTATGAGCTCCAGAGTGTATGCCACAGATCCCCTCGTGGGCCTCAGATAAGACAAGATCGGCTTTTGACCAGTCCAAGCATTTTAACAAAGGTCGAGAATAACCTCGCCTATACAGAGTATTATTTAACAAGGTAAAAAAAGAAGCTTGTCGTCTGAATTTGCTCTTATCTTCAATTTCCTCTGGAATGGAGCCATGACAGAGGTATTGAATATAAGATTCCTGCCAACTCTCTTTATTCAGAATGTTTAAAATGTTAACTGTCTCAATGCTCGGTTTATCTAAAGTTGATTGTAAAAGTGTAGTAGTGTGTGCTTGCGTGGTCGCCAGCTTTGATAAAACATTTGCTCTGTGATTTTGCTCTCGAGGTATATGAACAATTTCAATTTTGGAAAATTCATTTAACAATCTTTGGACAATGCTCAAGTATTTCAATAAAATCTGATCTTTTGTTTGAAAACTTTGATTTACTTGCTGAACGACTAATAAGGAATCACAGTAAACTTTTAAATTATCAACATGTAAATCGGTAGCTAACCTGAGCCCAGCTATGAAGGCTTCGTATTCGGCCTGGTTATTGCTGGCTTTAAATGAAAATCGGAGCTAATGTTCGAGAGCTATGCCATCTGAGCTTTCTAGCAACACACCTGCACCAGCTCCTTGAGTGTTTGAAGCGCCATCAACGAACAAGGTCCAGGACTGACCCCTATCATCGGAATAAGTGTCAGTAAATTTGGCCACAAAATCAGCCAAACATTGTGATTTAATAGATCCTCGAGGTTCGAATTGAATGTTGAACTCTGAGAGTTCAATGGACCACTTAATTAGTCGTCCTGCTAACTCAGGCTTTGAAAGTATCTGCCGAAGTGGGTGTGCTGTTCTAACAATGACCGTATGACTCTGAAAATAAGGTCAGAGTCGTCTTGCAGAGAAAATTAATGCTAGGACGAGCTTTTCAAGCTTTGGATATCTAAGTTCTGCATTTTGTAGCGACTTGCTCACGAAATATACTGGTTGTTGATCTTTGTTGCTTTCTGTGATAAGAACAGAAATAATGGTCACATCAGTAACAGACAAATATAAATATAATGGGTCACCGAGCATAGGTTTCTGCAAAACAGGTGGTTTGGAAAGGAACTGTTTCAAGCTCAAAAATGCTGCTTCACACTTTTCATCCCAAGAAAAGTTCTTTGCATTTTTCTTTAAACATTGAAAAAAGTTAAAGGATTTGGATGCCAAGCACGGCAAGAATCTTGACAATGCTGCTAATCTGCCTGTTAGCCGTTGAACTTCCTTTGTCGTCTTCGGACTATGCATATCGAGTGTTGCTTGGCATTTCTCTGGATTTGCTTCGATACCCCGACTTGTCAAGATAAGGCCGAGGAATTTTCCACCCCGGACACCAAAGGCACACTTTTCGGGGTTTAGCCTCATGTTGTATTTTCTGAATTGTGTAAATATTTCCTCAAGATCTTGTATGTGGGACTGGCCGATCTTTGTCTTAACGACCATGTCGTCGACGTATACCTCGATATTTCTACCTATTTGTTGTTCAAAGATCTTGTTCATTAGTCTTTGATATGTTGCACCTGCATCTTTAAATCAAAAGGCATAACATTATAGCAGTAATTACCATATTCAGTTATAAATGCCATTTTTTCTTGGTCTGATGGATGCATAAGGATCTGATTATAACCAGAATATGCATCCATGAAACTCAAAGTGCCGTAACCACAAGAATTATCTACTAAAGTGTCTATGCAAGGTAGAGGATAAGCATCCTTAGGACAGGCTTTATTTAAATCAGTAAAGTCAACGCACATGCGCCATTTATCGTTATTCTTTTTTACCATAACAACATTGGCTAACCACATGGTGAATCTGATTTCTCGGATGAACTGCGCGTCGAGGAGTTTGTTGACTTCTGTCATGGAGGCCAATCACTTCTCGGCTCCGAGGTTTCGCTTTTTCTGAGAAACTGGTCGGGCTACCAGATTGACTGCTAATTTGTGTGTGATTACTGACGGACTAATCCCTGGCATATCCCCAGAAGTCCAAGCGAATAGGTCGGTGTTCAGACGCAAGAAACTGATCAGCTTGTCCCTGACCGCATCATCAATTAATGTTCCAATAAAAGTAAATTTTCTTGGATCTTCGGTTAGGTCGACCTTTTTCAGATCTTCATTAGCATGGGGCATGCAGTTCCGAGCTTCTTGTAAGTCACTGTGTATAGTTGCGACAATGTTATCCTGCACAGGAAACTTGACACAAAGGTGATATGTGGAAACAATAGCAGCAAATCTGTTTAAAAAAGGTCTCCCTAAGATAACATTATAAGGACTAAAACAATCTACTATAAGATATTGGATGTCCTGTGTCTTAGATAATGGTTGTTCGCCGAGTGTAGTTTGTAACCACACAGACCCCAGGACAGGAACTCGTTCTCCTGAGAATCTGACCAAGTCTCCTGAATATTGCTGCAAAATGTTAGTGCTCAGTTTCATTTTTTGAAATTTGGCAAAAAAAAGTACATCAGCGCTACTTCCTGGATCAAGCATTACTTTCCGAACAATAAGGTCTCCTAGTTGGATGGAGACAACCACAGGGTCATTGTAGTTAGTGTGGCTGCAATTGAAGTCGGCGGGGCGAAAAGTCATCTCGGGAATGTCCTGAATTGGTTCAGAATTGTGAGTAGTATCCTCAACCGCTAACATAGCTCTGTAAGTCTGCTTCCTGGCCGAGCTTGTATTTCCTCCACCGGCATAACCTCCCGAAATACAATTGATCACTCCCCGAGGTTGAGCCGAAGCTTTATCCTTTTCCTTTGACGATGGACTTGTTGTAGGTTGCTCAGAACTGGATGTTGTTCTCTTCTGTATATGTCCTGCAACAAATTTTTCAAGATAGCCTTGTCGTGCCAAATGCTCCAGTAGATCTTTAGCAATTACACACTCATCAGTTGTGTGGCCGTGTTTCTGATGAAAGGTGCAGTACTTCGATCTGTCAATGTTTTTGGGTTCGGGATAACTGCCCGCCTTACGGGAGGGTTTGATCAACTTTGAATTCAATATTTCTTTGATAATGTCATCCCTTTTAGCATTGAACTGGGTGTATGATTCATAACGGGAAACTGGCTTGAAGCTCTTCTTGTTATCGCGAGCTCTTTCATCATCTTTAGTGACCGACTTGTCTGTCTTTCACGCTTGGCGGAGTTCTTCGATATCTATCTGTCCTTTAGCCTTCTCACGGAATTCGGCCAAGGTTTTTGGCTTAGTGACAACAATGGTCTCCTGAAACTTTCCTGGACGAAGGCCGCTATTAATGGCATGAAGGTGAACCTCAGGGTGGAGATCCGAGATTTTCATGGCCACCTTCGTGAACCGAGTTATATAATCCTTCAGACTTTCATGCGATCCTTGTTTAATGGTCATTAAATAGTCAGAATCGTGAAGATATATTGCCGAGGCCGCAAAGTGGTCTTCAAACTGTTTAGCCAGCTCCTGAAAACGTGATACAGAATCTGCAGGCAAAGAGCAAAATAAGTCAAGTGCAGGACCATCTAAAAAAATGGAAAATATCGACATAAAATAGGATCAGATGCACCGTTAACAATCATAATTGATCAGAATTTTTTAACATGTTGCTTAGGGTATCCCAATCCGTCATATGGGGTCAAAGTCGTTGGTAGGGTGAATTGTCTGCGGAGCTGGAAGTTCATTATGTCAGCTGTGAACAGCCCTGCGGAATTGTCGAGCGTTTCTTCCTCGTCATCAGGTTGCGCCCCTCCACTCTGATGTTCCCTGTCAGTTCTACTTTGCGGTGTGTCAGAGACATGAGTTGGTAGTGATTGTCATTTTTCATTCCTATGTTGCTCGTGGTCATCATTGTTATGCTCCAAACGAGCATTCACTAGCTGCGCAATTTGATTTTGCATCCGCTGATTCTCCTCTGCCATCCATTGGTTTGCTTGCTGAAGCTCGGTCACCATCCTTAGGAGCTCGGATGGGGTAGGGGGAGGAACATCAGCCATAAGAAATTTAGGGCTTACAAGAAATGCTATCTCAAATCGTTGGCCCTCCTTCTAGCGCCAAATATTCTTACCTGTTGATGCCGAGATATAGTTCATTCTCCAACAAAGGTCGGCAAACTCCCGAGGTAGAACACGAAACACGCCGGCAATGAAGAACCGAGATGGTGGGTACCTGAAAAGGTCCTCCGACGCTCAAGTTAGTGAGGGAATATATGCGTATATGCTTTTTTGGAAAAGATTGAATACCTTTTTGGTTCCTGCCCTTCTCCTTATATCTGGTTGGATGAAGTTGATCGTTTTCTTGTAACATCCGAGAATTAACTGTGTATCCGACGTTATTGGATGAAAAAAATGCTGATTATTTGGAATACTCGATTACAATCGGGGATCATGCGTTACCGAGCTATAACTCGTAACCGACTTTTACTGGTCATATCATATATTATGTATTTTGGTATAATAAAATGTTAAGATGTATTTTAAATATTGTATTTTGGTAATAAGAAACTGTTTTTTTATGGTATTTTATAATTGAACAAGTTAAATATTAATTTATGTTAAATTGGAGTTCTATTTAAGATTTTATTATTGGCCAATAAATTAATGTATTCATAAAATGAAATACATACTCTTAACACTTATTTAAACAAATTAATAAACAAACTACTAGATCAATTTAAATTAATTTCACTCATAAAACTCTTTATCCTATAACCTCGTGTGTAAGGGGTTCGTGGGTCAAACCCTTTGCATCCAAAAGAGTTACGCCCTCACGAAGAGGATGAAAGTCTGAACCCCAACATGCACCTCAATAGGATTAGTAATTAGTAAGATAGAATAGGATTTGAATTTTACCCTAATTTTATTCGCGAATTGAAAACTTTTTTAAAACTCAATCATATTTTATTCGTAGGTTGAAAATTTTTCAATCTTAACTCTTTTTTTAAAACTCAATCATATTTTATTCGTAGGTTAAGAATCTTTTAATCCTAACTCTACTCGCACCCTAAAGTTCTCAACCCTACTCTATCCAACTCTATCTACAGGAAAATCAAAATACATTAAACATATATAAAATTCAATCATTTCATATTTCATACAAATTAATAAAATAGAAAATAAAAAATTAAGTTTAAATTAAAATTTAAAACAATAAAATCTTAAAGAAATTGAATATAAAATTACAAATAGCATGATTATCAAGTTTTTAATAAAATTAAAATAACACAAATAAGAATAAACGTTTTGTCACTCTTCTTCTAACTCCAAGTTCTTGCAAAATTATTCATTAAATAATAAACATACTAAATTAATAATTTAAATGATTAGTTTAGTGGTTACTTTGAATTTTTATAAAAAGAAAGTTGTGGGATTAATACCTATTTCCTTCACTACACATATAATTTTTAAATGAGTAAAGTATTCTTTTTGTCCCTAACGTTTGGGGTAAGTTTTAAAGTTATTCCTAACATTTCAATCGTCCTATTTAAGTCCCTAACGTTTCAAAATTGACTCAATGTTGTCCTGCCGTTAGAGATCCATTAATGAAATTGACGGCGGGACAAAATTGAGATGATTTTGAAACGTTAAGGACTTAAATAGGACGAAAACGTTGGTGACAAAAACGATACATAGAAATAAATTTTAATTTATTCTTCAATAATATCAATTTTTTACTGTACATAGTATTCAATTATTTTTAATCACATTTACACTTAATTACATTACTTTCATTCTAAATAATTTTTTTAAATTTTACACTTAAAGTAATGTAATTTTTTTATAAATAAATAAATTTTATACTTTCATTCTAAATAAATAATGTAATGTGATTAGAATGAAAGTGTAAAATTATAAAAAAATATAAGTAATGTGATTAAGTAATGAAAGTAAAATTACATTATTTATTTAGAATGAAAGTATAAAATTTATTTATTCATAAAAAATTATATTACTTTAATTGTAAAATTATAAAAAAATTTATTTATTTATAATAAAAGTGTAAAATTATAAAAAAAAATATAAGTAATGTGATTAAGTAATGAAAGTAAAATTACATTATTTAGAATGATAGTGTAAAAGTATAAAAAAAATTAATTTATTTTGAATGAAAGTGTAAAATTATTAAAAAATTATAATGTGATTAAGTAATGAAAGTAAAATTACATTATTTAGAATGAAAGTATAAAATTTATTTATTTATAAAAAAATTACATTACTTAAGCGTAAAATTATAAAAAAAATTAATTTATTTAACATGAAATTGTAAAATTATAAAAAAATATAAGTAATGTGATTAAGTAATGAAAATAAAATTACATTATTTAGAATAAAAGTGTAAAAGTTATTTATTTCTAAAAAAATTACAATACTTTAAATGTAAAATTATAAAAAAAATAATTTATTTAGAATGAAAGTATAAAATTATTAAAAAAATTATAAGTAATATGATTAAGTAATGAAAGTAAAATTACATTATTTAGAATGAAAGTATAAATTTTATTTAATTATAAAAAAATTACATTACTTTAAGAATAAAATTATAAAAAAATTAATTTATTTAGAATGAAAGTAATGTGATTAACTGTAATGTAAAAAATAATTGAATATTACGTACAGTAAAAATTAATATTATTGAAGGATAAAATTAAAATTTATTTCTATGTATCGTTTTTGTCCCCAACATTTTCGTCCTATTTAAGTCCCAAACGTTTCAAAATCGTCTCAATTTTGTTTTGCCGTCAATTCTGTTAACGGATCCCTAACGACAGGACAACATTGAGTCAATTTTGAAATGTTAGGGACTTAAATAGGACGATTGAAACGTTAGGAATAACTTTGGGACTTATCCCAAACTTTGGAAATAAAAATAATACTTTACTCTTTTTAAATATATACTATATAATATATTAGAAGTGCGAGTAGGGTAGAATATGATATACCCTAAATTCACACCTGACACTACCCGCAAGTAAACCCTACCTGTATCCTGCTCTATCTGCAGCGTATCAGGTAAACAACCCTATCTGATCGAGTTAGGTTAGGTTGAATATTCGCGAATAGGATACATATTGTCAATCTTATACCTCAAACTAAGGTACTCTTAAGANATTATTGTTCAGTTAGTCGGGTACCAGACAGTTTGGAGAAATCTTCGGGTTGATGAGTAGGGGTATGGCCTGGTTCTGAGTTGTGGGGGCCAAATAGGGAGTAGCCGACGTCCCGAGTTCTTCACATGGAAAGGGGGTGTCACATGCAAAGACACTCCGACGCTCTAGTCAGTCGAGATGCAGGCGGAAAAATGGGGGTAAAGTGATATGTGTGACGTACCTTGGGAGAAGGGTAGGGCCCTCTCCCTATATATCGTGTCAGGAAAGTGGGCCCCCAGGAGGAGGCCTCCTTCCAGGAAGTTTCCTTCCTCCCAGCTATTGTGCAACTGGCAAGGAGAGTGCGTGGCCGGGTTGCCAGACAGGAGGGCGCGACGACCCGCCCAAATGGGTCGGTAGGTACCGGGCCGGGTCGGTACCCACGCCTAATCTGGGCTGGGCCGTAACAGTGCCCCCAACGCCTAAGCAATGGTCGTGAGCGCCGTTGATGGCGCGTTATGTTTCCTCCCATGCGTTGTCGCCAGGTCGGCCACTCGTGGAGTGGACGTGCCTCCTAGGCGTGTGTCTGTTGGTTGTTGGGGGTAACCTTTCGTCGCCTCGCTCTTTGCGTCAAGCATTTAACGCTCATAATGGGTTATTTTAAAACCCTGCATGCAAAGACCATTCTGCCCTTTGCCTTTCTTGCTTCTTGAGTCAGTTTCTTAATCCCCCAATCAGTTTTTCATTATGCTTTCACTTCATTCCCTTGTTCTTGCCGTTTCTGCCTTCTTCTCTCCGAATTTCCTACTGCCATTCCTGTGTCCTTGCGCATTCGCCCCTCCTTGCTTCCTTCCGAATCTCTGCAACTATCTTGGTAAGCACTCATCTTCCTCTTTTTGCCCGATATTTGTTTTACCTTCATTGTCTGTGTTCTGTGTGCATGCTGTTTTTCTGATTGGACTCGTATGTTAGGTGACGTTAGTGTTAGATAGATGCATTAGGAGGGTTACCATTCCAAGGCTTTAGTTTTAGGCTTTACTCAGAATTTGCTTCGGCCATACTTGGTTTCAGTTGTTGAATAGGCTAAAAGTAGTTTTTGGGCTGTTTCCGAACTCCCGACCTCATAGACTAACCGAGTGGTGCCCCCACTGTAGGTATGCCTCGTATTGTCTCACGAGCTTCCACCTCATGTGTGGGTTATGACCGGTACGCTTGGGTAACTTCTGACGTAAAGGATTCCCCAAACCAAATAGGTGAAGAGGAGCTGACCGAATTCCGTCAAGCCAAGTACTTGTGCGGTGGTACTAACGAGGAATCGAATTACGATATCTTTGTCCCCGTCCCTCACGAGCGGATATACGAACTCAACCCCCACTCCCCCCGAATTGCCAACTGGATATGGTTCTACAAGGAAATGTTTACTCAACTGGGAGTTTGCATTCCTTTCTCTCCCTTTCAGATGGCGTTTCTTAACCGGTGTTCTGTAGCGCCGTCGCAGTTGCATCCAAACAGCTGGGCTTCCATCCGCTACTTCGAGATGGTGTGCAAATACCTCGACCTACCGATTTCAGTAGATGTGTTCCTTTTTCTTTTTACCCTTACGAATCCTTCCAAAGAGGGGAAAGCGAGAAAGGGGTTTATCGCCTTCCAGTCTTCCTATGGTCGGAGGATCTTCGGCCTGTTTGATGACTCTTATCACGGGTTCAAGGACAAGTATTTCAAGGTGTGACCGGTCAAAGGACGCCATCCCTTCTGGTTGTCATTGGAAGGGGAGCGCCTCATCCCAACATATTGGAGCTTCGGGGCGGGTCCAATACCTTTATGAAGGTAACGTACAAGAGGATGTCCTTTGTGAACAAAAAGACTGCCGACATGTTGTTGGCTGTGTTTGGGAAAAATCACGTGAATCCCCACCTCCTTATGGGCGATCGGGAGGTTGCTAGAAATTATGTTTGTGAGTAGCTTTGCCTTATGTTTCTTATGCTATTGTGGCTTCTGATTTGTTATGCGGTTTTCCCGACTAACCTATTTCATTATCTTGCTGCATTAGGAATGTCTGCCGAGGTGACTGGTCTCGAGAATTTATATAACACCTTTCTGGCCAACGATAGCGATGAGAAGATGGCTGACGACAAGACGGCTGGCGAGGGTCAGGGGGGTCAATCCAAAAATATCGAGAATCAGGTGGTGCCTCCTCCTCGTGATGTCGAGATGTCAGCCCAAAGCGCTGATGGGGTGCGCGTTTCTCCCATACCTGATGAGGTCGTCGGGGGCTCGGCTTCCAATCTACACCTCGAGGAGGACGATGTGAAAGTTATCCACAACCCCAAGAGGAAGAAGTTGTCCTCCAGTCCTGAGGGGGCTCTCACTGTGATGGAGAGGAATTTTGACGCCGAGAACTTTATAGACTCACAGCTACTTCCCGGTATGGAGGATTATTTCCATGGCTCGGATCTTCCCGGGCAGGCAAGGTGGATGTACTGCTCTCTCCTTCGCTGTGCCGCCATAGCCAGGAAGGCCGAGTTTGAGCTGTCGGGGATGTAATCGGTGCAGAGAAAGCTCGAGTCCTCTGTTAAAGCTAACAATCAATTTAAAGCGCAAGTTGAAACACTTCGGGAGCAAGTGTCCCAAGCAGAGGAGAAGCTCAAAGCTGCCGAGGAAAAGGCCAAAACTGTAGAGGAAAAGTTGAAGACTTTCGATGCGGCCGTTTCCCGGCTGACCGAGCGGGAGTTGGTCCTTGAGAGGCAACTTAATGCGGCGCAGGGTCGAGTGGCTGCGTTGGAGAAGGAACTTAACGAGGCCATCTCGTCGGCTTAAGCCGCTCAAACCAA
>NC_029777.3:90894882-90910625 GCF_000817695.3 Arachis duranensis
GCCCAAGTGAATATCGTGGCTCCTGACTTTAACACATCGGCAATCGAGGTTTTTAAAACGATCAAGGATGGCAAGATAGTCGATATGCCGAAGAAATGATCTCTTGTACCTTTGTATTTTATTTGTAATTTTGTTGTAGAACTTGCCGCGCGGTTTGATGAACTTGTAGAACTGATTTTTGAACTATCTTGGTAGTCACTTGGTCGGCTTATGATTACCGTCTTTTGCCGCTTATTCGACAGCGTATTTTTGCTATATTTTATTACCATTTCGTTGGTATTGGCTTGTCGCTTGCGTTTGTTTATCGTTGTGTTGGTAATTCGACGAAGCCAAGTCGTGGTTTCACTATCGCTGTAGCCATTTATTATGGCGTTAACTTGGTCGGTTTCCGGGGTGATCAGTTCCGGGGTACCGTGTCGTTGTCCCATTTAACATGTATTATAAGAAGTTTGTTGTCGTGAGATGTATAAATGGGGAAAATAAATTTAACAAGTGAACATTAATCGACAGTTGGACAAGTCTATTGCAATGATAAGCATTTAACAAAAGTAAATTATTTGATGGTAAAGGGGGACCTGTGTCTTACCGAGCTCGTCAAATCGCCTGCTCGGCGTGTTTGGACTAAGAATAAAATCTTCTTAAGTTACATGCATTCTAGGTTCTCGGGACTTCCTTACCATCGAGCATCTCCAACTTATAGGCGCCCTTGCCAATCACTTCTTTGACCCTATAGGGACCTTCCCAGTTTGCCGCCAGCTGGCCTTCCCCTTGAGTCGGCAGCCCGATGTCGTTGCACCGCAGGACGAGGTCATTTTGTTCAAATTCTCTCTAGATTACTTTGGCGTTGTAGCGCAGGGCCGTTCTTTGCTTTAGTGCTACCTCTGACAAATGGGCCATCTCTCTAGCCACGTCTACTAGGTCCTTCTCTACAGCTTCCTCTACTCCTTCCAGTAGTAGTCGTGGGCTCGGCTCGCCGACCTCTACGAGTATCATAGCATCCACCCTGTATGTCAGTCGAAAAGGGGTTTTCCCGTGGACGATTGCTCGGTCGTTCGGTAGGACCAGAGAACTGAGGCAAGTTCGTCAGCCCATGCACCCTTTTTCTTATCAAGCCGCTTTTTGAGGCCTAGCAAAATAACCTTATTTGCGGCCTCAACTTGGCCGTTCGTCTGAGGATGTTCTACAGACGAGAATTTTTTCTTTATGCCCAAACTGGCGAGGAACTCCACGAACCTTTTGTCAGTGAACTGTGTCCTGTTGTCAGAAATAACGGCGTCCGGGATGCCGAATCGAGTTATCACCTGTCTCCACATAAACTTTCGACAATTGGATGAGGATATACCGGCCAGTGGCTTGGTCTTTATCCACTTAGTTGTAGTAGTCGATAGCAACTATGAGATATTTGACTTGCCCCGGGCCAACCAGGAAAGCTCTTAAGAGGTTTACTCCCCACTGTGAGAAAGGTCGTGAAGACATCAACAAACTTAGCTCGGCCGCCGGCGCTCTATGGAAATTGGCGTTCTCCTGGCACTTGACGCACTTTCTCACGAAGTCTTTAGAATCCTTCATTATCGACGGCCAGTAGTTGCCGGCTCTGATGAGCTTTCTTGCTAGCGCTTTGCCCCTGATGTGGTGGCCGCAGCACCCTTCGTGGACTTCCTGAAGCACATATTCCGTTTGATCGGGATGCAAGCACTTCAGTAAGGGTTGGCTGAGGCCCTTCTTAAACAAATGACCTTGTGTGATTGCATACTTTACTGCCTCCCTTCTCAATGTTTTGGCCGACTTCCCATCTTCGGGGAGCTTGCCGCTTTCCAGGAAGTCGATAATCGGGTCCATCCAAGAGGGTCCTACCCTTGTTATATGGAGAGTAATTGTCGGCTCTCTTACTAGGCCTTGGATGAGAGATTGGTTTCCCGCTCCTGGCTTGGTACTTGCCAGCTTCGACAAGAGGTCTGCTTGCATGTTTCTCTTTCTCGGGACGTGCTGCACTGAGACTTCTTTAAATTGCTCGGTTAGCTCCTTGACTTTCTCCAAGTATTTTTGTAGCAACGAGTCTCTGGCCTGATATGCCCCATTTATCTGCGAAGTCATGACTTGTGAATCGCTACACACTTCAAGTCTTGTGGCGCCGACTTCCTTAGCCAGGACCAATCCACCAAGGAGGGCTTCGTATTCCGCTTGGTTGTTTGACACCGGGAACTCAAACTTGATGGACTGCTCGTAGACGACCCTAGTGGGGCTTTCTAAGATTATCTTGGCACCGCCGAACATTTGGTTGGAGGCTCTGTCTACGTGGAGTTTCCACTGGGTGCTCGGTGCCTTGGTTGGGTCTCCCGTTATCTCCACCAGGAAGTCAGCCATGGCTTGCGCTTTGATCGCGTGCTTGGGCTCGTATTGTAAGTTGTACTGGGATAGTTCGACCGCCCAGGTAATCATTCTTCCCACTAAGTCGGTCTTTTGGAGGACCTGGCGAATTGCCTGGTCCGTCCTAACGACCACTTTGTGACTTTGAAAGTACTGTCGTAATCTATGGGAAGAGTGTAGAAGCGCAAGTGCTAGCCTCTCCAATTTACTATACCTAAGTTCCGCTCCTTGCAGTGCTCTGCTCACAAAGTAGATTGGTTGTTGGGCCTTTTCTTCTTCCCGCACCAGGACCGCTGTCATCACTTCATCCGTTATGGCCAAGTACAAGTATAATGGTTCACCGTTCTTGGGCTTCCCGAGGACAGGTGGTGATGCCAATATTTTCTTGAAGTGTTTGAAAGCCTCTTCACATGCCGGGGTCCACTCGAAAGCTACCCCTTTCTTCATCAGATTAAAGAATGGTAATGCCTTAGCAGCCGACGCCCCGAGGAAACGGGAAATCACTGTGAGCTTTCCTGCCAACCTCTGAACGTCCTTGACACACCCCGGGCTCTTCATCTGGAGTATTGCTTGACATTTTTCTGGGTTGGCCTCTACTCCCCTCTGGGTTATCATAAACCCCAAAAATTTTCCTGCTTCCATGGCAAAGGCATATTTGAGTGGGTTGAGCTTTATGCCCTGCTGCCGAAGCGAGGCGAACACATTTTCAAGGTCACTTGTAAGGTCATTAGGCTGGGTGGTCTTTACCAAGATATCATCTACGTATACCTCCACCGTTTTGCCTATAAGGTTGCTGAATATATCTTGCTCATCAACCTTTGGTAGGTGGCTCCCGCGTTCTTCAGCCCGAATGGCATTACCTTGTAGCAGTATGTATCCCCTGGCGTTATGAATTCCGTTTTTCCTCGTCGGGCCGGTGCATCGGTATCTGATTATAGCCAGAGTAAGCATCCATGAAGCTCAGATACCAGTATCCTGCCGCCACGTCGACGAGCGCATCTATGTTGGGTAGAGGGTAGGAGTTCTTGGGACATGCTTTGTTAAGGTCGGAGTAATCCACACACATCCTCCATTTCCCATTGTGCTTTCTAACTAGGACTACGTTCGACAGCCAGGTCGAGTAGTCGAGCTCTCGTATGAACCCCGCTTCAAGGAGACTGGCCGTCTTCCTGGCCACCTCTTCTGCTCTTTCTTGTGACATTTTCCTTCTCCTTTGGGCTACTGGTTTGACCTCCGTTCTAATGGCCAAGTGATGAGACATGATTTGGGGGTCTATCCCAAGCATGTCGGCTGGCATCCAGGCAAAGAGAACGCCGTTAGCCCTGATCATTTCCATTAAAGGTTCTTTCAATTGGTGTGGAAGGTTTCTGTTGACGAAGGTAAACTTCTCCTCGGAGTCGCCAACCTTGAACTTCTCTAAGTCTCCTTCCGGCTCAGGTCTAGGCTTGTCGTTGACTCTGACGTCTAGGTCAGTGAGGAAGACTCCTAACGCCTCTTTGGATTTCTTTCTTAAGGAGAGACTGTGTTGTCGCAAGCGACTGCCGTTTCCAAGTCCCCTCTTATGGATCCCATAGATCCATTATCAGTGATGAACTTTATTACCAACATCTTTGTGCTGATCACTGCCCCAAGAGCATTGATGGTCTTTCTCCCAAGGATGATGTTGTGGGTTGTGGAGTCTCGGAGGACCACGAACTCCGCCATTACCGACCTCTTCCCCTGTCCCGACCCTATTGATATAGGCAGGGAGATTATTCCATCAGGCTTGATGAAGTGGTCGCCCAAGCCTACTACACCGTGCTTGTGGGTTTTTAAATCGGCATCTCGGAGGCCTAGGGCATCGAACACGTTACGGAACATAATATTCGAGTCAGCGCCAGTGTCCACGAGGATCCTTTTGACTAAGCCGGTCCCTACCCTGGCCGTGACGACCATTGGAGGGTTTTTCATGATCTCATCAAACCATTGGTCGTCCGGACTGAATGATATGGGTGGGGTCCTTTTAGAACTTGGCGTAGGACTAGACGACGAGACTATTAGGACTTTGGCATCCTTTTTGTGTGCCGACTTCGACCTCGGAGTCGCGTCCCTTCTGATTACCACATTTACTATGGTGAGGCCACGCTCATTGTCCTTGGGCTCTTGGCGTCGTTTTACCGTGCGGCTTTTGTCCTCCCTATCTCGGTCCCGTTCACGTCTTCTCGGCTCCCTGATGAGGTGGGAAAACTCGGCTAGCTTTTCGTCTCAGATCTCCTGCTCTAGCACGTCCTTCAGGTAGAAGCAATCCTACGTCTTATGTCCATAGCCCTTATGATAATCACAATAGAGGCTATTGTTCCCCCCGTTTCGGTCCTTTAGAGGTCGAGGCTTCAACAAGATTCCCTTCTCGGCTATCTGCTGATAAACTTCTACAATGGGGACGGTGAGAGAGGTGTAATTGGTGAACTTCCCGACTCGAGTAAACGGCCCGGATGTCTTGCCTGGACCGCCGTCCCTGGCGCGCTCCTTCTGCCTTTTTCTGCCACTGTGCTACCGAGGTTGATGATAAGAGGACTATCGCTCGTTGGCAGCCACGACTTGACTGACTTCTTCATCGTTGATATATTCCTTGACTACGCTTTGGATCTCCTGGATCGTCCACACCGGCTTCGTAGTGAGATGCTTCCTGAAATCCTCATTCAGAAGTCCATTCGTCAAACACAAACTGGCCACGGAGTCAGTTAGGTCGTCAATCTCCAAACACTCATCGTTGAACCAGTCCAAGTATTTTCTGGTCGGCTCGCTGGGCCTTTGTGTCACCCCGAGTAAGTTGATCGGTTGTTTCGCCTTCGCGATTTGGGTAGTGAATTGGGCCAAGAAGGCGCGGCTGATGCCTGAGAACCTGGCGATAGAACCTTGCGAGGGCTATTAAACCACTGTATTGCGGGTCCCACCAAGGTGACTGGGAAAGCGCTGCACCTAACTACATCGCCTACCCCTCCAAATTCATTCTGGCCTCGAAGGCCATTAGATGCTCCTGTGGGTCTTGAGTTCCATCGTACCTCATGTCCGTCGGCTTATCAAAGTGCTTTGGTAGCCGGACCTCGAGGATGGGATGGTGGAAGGGGGTTGCTCCCATGATCACAGGTCGTCGCGTTCTCCTCGTTCTTTCTCCGTCGTCTTCCCGATCTCGCCCAGCGGCGCGAGTCCCTCTTGAGCGGGGGTAGATGAAGGGGTCGTGCCGTCTTCTTGGGTGTACCTGGTCTTCCCGACTACGTTCAGATCCCGATCTTGGGGTGAGAGTGCGCTGGGAGTGGCTTCTGTGAGAAGTTCTTCCCCGGCTCTCGGGAGACGAGGAATAGTTGGGATCGGAAGTTTGTTGACAGTGCTTCTGATCTACCACCTGGTGCTCCAGGTTTTGCACCCTATGGCGCAGTTCCTGCATTATCCTGGCGCTATCACGGCCAGTTTCTCCGAAGGGGCGTCTTTCTTGGGCTCGTGAAGATGGCTCGGGTCGTCGAGGAGGGGACCTCGTGCGTCCCCGGGAGGAAGCCACAGAGGCTATCCCCCTCTGATTGGCCCTGTCACCCGGGTCCGCAGCACTTGCTACGATGTCCATTTACGCCAGTTCCCCACATACGGCACCAATGTTCGGTTAGTCGGGTACCGGACGGTTCGGAGGAATCTTCGGGTTGATTAGTAGGGGTATGGCCTGGTTCTGGGTTGTGGGAGCCAAATAGAGAGTAGCCGACGTCCCGAGTTCTTCGCGTGGAGAGGGAGTGTCACCTGCAAATACACTCCGATGCTCTAGTCAGTCGTGATGCAGGCAGAAAAATAGAGGTAAAGTGATATATGTGACGTACCTTGGGGGAGGGGTAGGACCCTCCCCTTATATATCATGTCAGGAAAGTGGGCCCCCCAGGGGGAGGCCTCCTTCCAGAAAGTTTACTTCCTCCCAGCTATTGTGCAGCTGGCAAGGAGAGTGCATGGCCGGATTGCCAGACAGGAGGGCGCGACGACCCGCCCAAACGGGTCGGTAGGTACCGGGACGGGTCGGTCCCATGCCTAATCTGGACTGAACCGTAACAATTATATTTATAAAAATTTACATCAAAATTTAAATTTTAAAATCTTTTTAAGAATATATAGAACAATTGTGTACTTTTATCGCATTTTGAAATATTTTTAAAAAATTTTATCGTTAACAAATTGTAAATATACTTTTGTCAACAACTTAATCCTTTACTGCATATTTAATAGATTACTCATAAAAAAAAATAGATATCCTAAATGAAGAATAAATTATCATTTTTTATTATAAAGAATTTGATTGTAGATAATTCTAACTGTAAAATATATAAATTAATTCAATATTTATAAAAAGGGTAAAGTATACTTTTTATCCCTAAAGTTTGCTAAAAGCTTTAAAAATATCCCTAAGTTTTGATTTGTTTTAATTTTGTCTCTCAAATTTTCGATTTAAATCAATTTTATCCTTATTACTAATTTTTTGATAATTAATATTTTTCTTTCCAAATATACCACTCCCTTATTATACCTATCATCATCATCATCACAATCTTCTATCTCTCTTTCTTTCTTTTTTTTTCATCTTCACCGTCCTCTCCACCCCATTATCATCACAACCCTCTATCTCTTTTTCTTTATCTTCATCTCCATCACCTCCATCACCACCATCTCCGTTGAGTCCCAATCTTCGATGACCACCACTCTTTTCCTTTTTCTTCGCGCAAACCCAGACACAACGAAACCATCGCTCTTCCTCCTTCTCTGTTAGCAAACAGAGAATGAAATGTGGGATAGGTTCTATGGAACTGGTTTTTGGAGGAGCTCTTCTCGCAGGATCCTTCTAGCAATGTTCTTACCACTTCTCACTCTCAATATATTCATTGAAATTTCAAAAAGCATGCATTTTTGCCCAATAATGAAGTTTAAAAAAAACCATACCTTTTTGATGATGTAGGTGTCTAAAGATGTAGTCTTTTCTCTCATCCTCCTCTTCTTCTTATTTTTTCTCTTTTTTAATTTTTAATTTTTTTTTTTTTTGAGAGGGGAGGAGGTTGGAGTATGATCATGGTCATGATGATAAATTTGTTTGTTTTGGATGTTGGCATTTTGAGAAATGAGAAGAAGTGTGTTGAAATGGATCATGTTTGGTTCTTTGTCATTTAATTTTTGTGTTATTAATTTTTCAATGAGGTATAGTCCGAGTAATATTGAAAGGAAGAAACTTTGTTGTTAGGATCAGGGTTTCAGGTTGGTGTGACAGCAAAAGAATTTTGCTTTACTTCGTGTGAAATCTGGAAACAAAAAAAAAGAGGAAGAAACTTTGTTGTTTGGGTTAGGGTTTCAGGTTGGTGTGGCAGCAAAAGGATTTTGCTTTGCTTTATGTGAAATCTGGAAACAAAAAAAATGTATTAACCCAACTAGTACTAATAATTAATGAGGTTGGGTTTGCTAGCAGAGAAGGAGGAAGAGCGATGGCTTCGTTGTTGCTGGATTTGTGCGAAGAAGAAATAAAAGGGTGGTGGTCATCAAAGATTGGGGCTCAACGGAGATGGTGGTGATGGAGATGGAGAGTCAGAGAAGAAAGGAGAAAGAAGGAGAATGAGGGGTTTGGCCGGTGACGAAGAAGAAAAGGGTTGACAGTGGTTACTCAATAATGATGATGGTGGTGGAAATGACGGTGAGGATGAAAAAAGAAAAAGAAAGAGAGACAAAGGATTGTGACGATGATGATTATAGGTATAATAAAAGAGGGGTATATTTGAAAAGAAAAATATTAATTATCAAAAAATTAGTAATAAGGGTAAAATTGATGCAAATCGAAAATTTGAGGGACAAAATTGAAACAAATCAAAATTTAGGGATATTTTTGAAACTTTTAACAAACTTTAGGACAAAAAGTTTATCCTTATAAAAAATTAAATTAATTCAATGTTTGGGAGGCATCGAATACATTTTTGAAAAAGTTTAAGGAATCAAGAATTTTATTAAAATTTGGTTAGTATTTAACTAACAAAAAAGTAATAACACACTATTAGATATAATTTCATACTATTAAAAATATTAATAATAACTAATAAATAACTACAAATTACAAAATTTGCTATTCCTAACACTCTTCTAAATTTATATATTATGTTTAAATCTTTCATTATATTTTATTACGAAGTGAGACAATCCAATGCTACGTATATTTCTTCCACATAAACCGCTAGGGAAGCATAAGTGCATAACCTAACTCTGTTTCCAATCTAGAATAAAGAACACACACAAATGTTGAACACTAAATTAGGAGAATACATTATTAGTCATATGTATAAAATATTTTCAGTTTTTCACACTGAAAAGACATATCAAAATTATTTTTTTTTTTGGCGATTAATCGGGGCAAAGACATATCAAATTTATTTCTATCAAATGTCCAATTGAACAGAGTTATCACATTTTTTCCCATTTCCCTGTCCTTCTTCTGAGGTCGAAAATCGCAATCCTTTTTTTTCCCTCTCATGAAAAAACACAAAGATGTGTATTAGTATCCACTCATGCAAGTACCCATAATCTGGCCCACATTAAAAAAATTAAAGGGTGAAGCCCAAAGAACCATGAATAGGAGGAATGAAAATGTACACACATGCCTTGTGTAAGAAAATGCACGGTAGCCATATGATGATTGAAGCCACAACCCACAAGTGAGAAACACAAGTGAGAGAAGAACCAATCAGAACCATTCAATAGAGTGAGAGTGCTATCCATAATCTCATCCTCATGTGTCACAACCACACATCCATGCTCACCCTTTCTCTTTGGCGCTTATTAAACTTAACAACTCACAATATCATGAAACCTCATTCACCATTTTTTCTTCAAAGCTCTACCACCAATACAACTACTACTACTACACCTTCACTATGGCTTCGGCTACACTTTCTGTAGCCAAACCAGCTCTTCAGGTTCAATCAGCATACTATTATTACTATTACTGGTTGTTGTAGTAGTAGTAACATTATTTTTATGCTAAAGTTTTTTGTTTTCTTTTTTTTTTTTCATCTAGCTACCTTCCTTTCTCTAGGAAGACTTCAGATGACTTCCACTCTATCATTTCATTCCAGACATCTGCAGTAAGTGTATATACATTTCCTTCAAATAATTAATGCTTTATATGAATAAATTTGCTATTTTCTACTACAATGTATGTATACTTGTTTTGATACATAAAATAGAAAAGGAAAATTGAAAAAGGAAAGAAAAATCCAAAAAGTGTATACAAATTAAATAAATATTTCTGTTAGAACAAAGACATTTAGATTGTTAATATTTATGTGACATTAATGTTAGATCATGGGTTTGGACCCTAAATACACACTTTGGTCCATGATGATCAGATTATTGCACTTTCTTTCTTCCCTAGAGAACCAAACAGGGGATAGTCTGTACCAAAAAAGAAAACTCGGTCATCACATAGTCTCTAGAGAATCATATAGAGGAAGGGGAAGTATGTGATGAGTTGTTAGAAGAATTGTTTGAAAGAAAAGAAAACTGGATTCAGTAATGAGGTGTTAATTGTTTCAGGTTGGAAGCAGTGGAGGATACAGGAAAGGTGTGACGGAAGCGAAGTTGAAGGTGGCCATAAACGGTTTTGGCAGAATTGGAAGGAACTTCTTGAGGTGCTGGCATGGCCGCAAAGACTCTCCTCTGGATGTCATTGCCATCAATGACACCGGAGGCGTCAAGCAGGCCTCTCACCTTCTCAAGTATGACTCCACCCTTGGCATATTCGACGCCGACGTTAAGCCTGTCGGTGACGATGCCATCTCCGTTGACGGAAAGGTCATCAAAGTTGTCTCCAACCGCAACCCTGCTAACCTTCCCTGGAAGTAAGCTTCTACCTCTTTGACGTTAAGCGCTTATTACCAAAACCAAATAAACTGAAATTACTATAACTGCTTATGCTAATTACAAGTTACAAACCGAGTAATACTAGAGAAATAGAAAAAAAAATAGTAATTTATTTTGTTAATCTTCATGAAAAAAAAAAAAACTTTTGGGGTCAGCAATTTTGAGTTTTTTTTGTTATTGTGAGTATAAACATCAAATTATCGTTAATAAATAAATTTTATTAATTTATGTATACAAATTCTAAAAAATATAAGTACAAATTATATTATTTTATATCAACGAATTATAGTTTAAATGACATAATCTCTTTATATTCATCGCAAGATGTTATTAATATTTGATTGATTTGTGCAGGGAATTAGGAGTTGACTTGGTGATTGAAGGAACTGGGGTGTTCGTGGACAGAGAAGGTGCAGGGAAGCACATTCAGGCGGGAGCGAAGAAGGTTCTGATCACAGCCCCAGGCAAAGGTGACATCCCAACCTATGTAGTTGGTGTCAATGCTGATGCTTACAGCCCAGACGAACCCATCATCAGCAACGCTTCTTGCACCACTAACTGCCTTGCTCCCTTCGTCAAGGTCCTTGACCAGAAATTCGGTAATTCACCATTTGCGCTCTACAACATTCTTGTCCGTAACAGAAAATTAAACTAACTCCCACGTGACACGTGACGTGGCAGGTATCATCAAGGGAACCATGACCACCACTCACTCCTACACCGGAGACCAAAGGCTTCTTGACGCCAGCCACCGCGACCTCAGGCGCGCGAGGGCGGCAGCGCTGAACATCGTGCCGACCTCAACCGGAGCGGCCAAGGCGGTGGCGCTTGTGTTGCCGACACTTAAGGGGAAGCTGAACGGAATTGCATTGCGTGTGCCAACGCCAAACGTGTCCGTCGTTGACCTCGTTGTTCAGGTGTCAAAGAAGACGTTCGCGGAGGAAGTCAACGCTGCGTTCAGAGAGAGCGCGGAGAAGGAGCTTAACGGCATCCTCTCAGTGTGTGATGAACCACTTGTCTCCGTTGATTTCAGGTGCACCGACGTTTCATCTACCGTTGACTCTTCGTTGACCATGGTCATGGGTGATGACATGGTGAAGGTTATTGCATGGTATGATAATGAGTGGGGTTACTCACAAAGGGTTGTGGATTTGGCTGACATTGTTGCAAACAGCTGGAAGTGAAAGTCAAAGTCAAAGTTAGCCAACAATAATAATAATAATTGTTAATTATATGTAATTTTGTATTATTATGACTACTATTACCACTACACTTGTTAAGCTTCATTTTTCAGCTTTGTGCCAAGAACTTGTACCGAGAAATAGAACCATCAATTTTCTCTTTTGATTGCCTCTTATTGTGCAATAAAAATTCTTGCCTTCAACTCTAGAAGTTATTTAGAGTTAAGAGATGGTTATCGGTAGCTATAAATTGACTAGCGAATAATCAATAATGTGATGATACCTGACATAATCCAACAATAATATTGCAGTATTGCACATTCAAAACTTGGTTCATAATTAAAAAGATTTAACTCGTAATCCAAACGTCGAGGAAGATTTTTATTTAATTCACTGTGTCCTCTACTTTACTAAAATTGACAAAGACAACAGTCCTTCCTCCTCGCGTCGTTTTGGCTCAGACGTGACCTTCGTGGTTTTTTATAAATGACTCATTTTAATTTTTGAAATTAAATATTCTGTATTAAATTAGTTCTTTTATTAGTTTTTTTTATAAATTTAAAATTTTTAATATCTTTAAATATATTCATTTTAATTTTATTTTTTCATAAATTATTTAAATATAAATATTTATATAAAATATTTTTAAAATTTTAGTTTTAATTATATAAATTTTTTTTCTCCTGTATCTCTACTTTTTGGAAGTACAAAATGCTAAAATTTTAGAAATAAAAACAAAAATTTTAGTACCAATCTCTAAACCAATAAATATAATATTAAATTTCAATCTCCTAATCTTGTCTCGGTAAAGACACATTTACACATTTCTGTTATCTTTATTCAATAATGTCTTTTCTATTGTGTAGGTAGAACACAATTAAACAATGCTATTCTTATATATATTCTTTTTTTTCCTATAGTTATTCTTATACTACCTGTCTATTTAGCCAATTTTTTTATTTTTTTTAAAAAAGGAATTAATTTGATGCATGACATTCAATTTCAAAGACTAAATTAAGTCATTTGATGCAAAGCAAAAAGACTAATTTAGTGCATATGTAATGATGACATAGTGAATGACATATGGACAAATAACATTGTGATACGTAACATGATCAGACACGTGGCAAATAGCATTATAACCGTGATATAACCACCCATGTCAGTATGCCACGTGTTGCTGACCAACACGTCATCATATTGTTACACGTGATCAAATCATGAGGTGATACGTGTCACCAAAGGTCGACGTCATCAAGTCATGTCAGCGTGGCGTTAACGGAAAACAGGTCAATGATTAATATGGTATAATATTTTAATCTCAAAAACCGTAATTAATACAATTAAAATTTTAAAGATGATTTTAATATACAGCGTCAATCTTAGAGACCACTTTGGGTCATGGTTTGCAGAGCCGATGTAACACTCTTTTCAGTTAGCTTATGGGCTGTTACTTTTTATTTCACATAGAATCGGAGCTTTATTAGATCGACTATATTGGGCTTCATGAAATTTGAAAGAAGAAGTTATGAATTTAGGCCCATACCATTCACTCCAAAAAAGAAATGGTCTTTACCAACATGAAATGAAATTAGTTAAAGTAGTATGCTGATCTTTTATCAGTAATCTTGGATGAGTTTTGGTTTGGGAACACAAGAAGTCCTCGCTTAGATTATGTTCAATCAGCACCTACTTAGTCCTCGCTAAGATTGAGTTTTGGATTTCAACCTAGTGGAATCAGAATAACCACAATTCTTGGCAATATGATGCAAATGGCAATATGTTCACTACAACGAAAACTAATATTCATTTTCGTGACTGTTAGTGTAGAAAAAAAAATCATTATTTCAGAAAATAAGAGAAGTGCTAGGGGTCAGTAGATTTAGTGAGTTGTAGCCATCAATTAGTCATCAATAATGCATTTAATGGTGTAAGATTTCATCTAATGATAAAAAATCACTCATTTTTACTTTGCTAACTAAGTGCTGGCCAAATTTTAATAAATTTATTGTCCCTAAACTTTTCCAAAAATATACAAAACTATTAGTAAACACCATTTTTTTTATTAACGTTTGTTTATTACCGAGAGTCTATTACTCGAACCTTGAAGTGAGAGTAAAACATTTGTTTCATTTTGTAACTAAATATTTGAGTTCCAGTCCCAATCTCTATTATTTAACAGGAAAAAACCAAAATAGTATGAATCAAACAGCATAATACTGTATTAATTAGATGTTTTCTAATTTGAGAACATTATTTGCAGCTGGCATTTTCTTTCTCTTTCTCTAATAGCCTATAATTTTTATATATTATATTCAGTACAGTCACTTTAATACTGGTTAATTAAAACAGTGACCTATTACTTTGAGAAAATCTATATCACCGACTCTGAGAGAAATGTAATTTGTGTATGTGTAAGTAAGTAAGTTGTAACAATGCATTATTTGGTGATACGGTCCACACTGCACAATTTTTTGGACCCGTCCTGATCACTTTTTCTTTGTTGTTATTACTATGCACTTTTTATTCCAAAGAGTCCAAAAGGTCATGGTCTCCGAGATTAAAGAGTCAGAGATTGCTCCGCCATGTTTGAATTTTACATTTTAGGCAATAAAATAAGTATAAGGTGGCAAACAACCTCTACTACTATTCGTGTGGGGTTGATCATAATTTGTTTGTTTGAACAAACAAGGTTAATCTTTTATTTAGATTTTTCAAAACATTTGTTTCTTTATTAATTAATAGAAACAATAGTGTATTATTCCTTCTACTATCGATAGTTTCATTAAAATTAGTTTACAATTTGTAACATGATGGTAAAAAAAAGTGAAAAATAAATTCATAAATAATAATATAGAGCTGATATATTTAGTATTATTATCTACTATTTTTTTTTTACATAATTATCTACTATTTAATATGGTTGAATTTAGCAAACAAAGAATCATTTTATTTATGTATGGAAAGATTGGCTTGTTTGATTGTTTATAAATTTTTTATGAGGGATGCGATAGTCTGGTGATCACTTTATATTAGGTTAAGATGGTTATGAATGTATTGGATACTTTTTTGTAGCTTCGACTGCTTTTGTTGGAAAGACTTTCGTTACTTTACCTTGAAACACTATTTGTTGGGTCACCGTGAAAAACTTTCGATTACCGGGGAGATTTTGGAGAAGAATCAAATGAGATAACATAAAATGAGAAGACACCACATCTAACTCAAAAATTTAAAATGTCAAGTTAATGGATTTCTCATCTTATAAACTCTTCATTTTTCCTTGTTTTTTTTATGTGGGACTAACTTGATACACTTTTCACACTTATAACATTAACACAACACAACATTAACACAACACTTTTCACACTTATAACATTAACACAACACTAAAAAGTGTTATTTTCTAAACATTTTTTTTTGTTTTTGTGCTTTTTTTTGTCTTGAGATAAAATCGGAACAAAACCCAAGAGACTTTCATCAATAAGATTTTTTATTATTATAACCTTTAATTAACTTGCAAGATTGAATAATTAGTTTTGTTAAATATGTTAGTTAAAAAATAAAAATTAACAATATTGATTAAAATAAAAAATAAAAATCAATTATTAATCACCTATTAAAAAAAAATATGCAAGCCTTCCCATTTATTTGCTGTTATCAACCTCGCCCACAAAATACATCCATTTTTTTTCCTACGTATTGAAACCGTTCATCGCGCCTTGAAGCATATGCTGATATGCATGAGACATAGATTGGCACAAGTGCACAACTAGTATCAGTTTTTTTCTATTTAAATTCTCCAATCTTATATTGACATGAAGAACCTGATCAGCCGATCCACCAGTCACAACTTGACCTCATTATTTGGAAAGTTAAAACGTGTCTGGGTTTCCATCACCACCCCCTCCTTCCATGCATTAATTTGCTACACATGCTTTATTATTAGTCATTATAATTTTTGGTTTGGATTCAATAGATTAAAGAATAATTGGCCATGAATTTAAGTTTCATTAAAGGTTTAGTATTGGGTAATAAATGATTGTATACACAATGCACAATTCAAACCTTTAATAATTATTTAAACAGACTAGTGAATTAATTACTTAAAAATTTTAATTCGTTTTTTTTATCAAAAATAAAAAAATTTAAATTCGCAACCTCTTAAACGAGTATGAAAAAAAATGCCATTTGAACTATAACTCACAAACAATTTCAATTCGTTATTATTAGTCATTATGTACTACTTTTTTATTATTATTATTATTATTATTATTATTATCTTAAAAATTCATA
>NC_029777.3:90910749-90913455 GCF_000817695.3 Arachis duranensis
ATGAAAACTTTTTATTAATTAGTAATTTTAATGATACATAATATATAGCTATATCATTATTATCGTTATTATTATATTTTGCTACAAATATTTTAAGGTATTTGTTAATAATTTTAAATTACTATTTTTGATAAAGCTCAATAAAAAATTGTGCATTTAGATTATTATTATTACTATTCTAAACTTAAAAAATTTATTATTATTTTTAAATTTGCATTTTTTATTAAAAACCTTTATTTATTATTAGGCACATCCATATAGAGAGAGAAATGAGGGCATGTGCGAGTGGCAAAGCAAACCATGTTCAATGCCAAGTCCTAACTAGACATGTCAAATAATGGTGGCGCAAACAGCTCTTCAAATTGGTTAAAGAAAAAGAACCAATTAGTTAATTAATTAATTAATTGTTATTTGGTGCAGCTGCAACAGCACCAAAGCCAGATTTTCACATGGGTGAGTGAGTGCTTGGTGCTGCCACGTTTACAGGGTCCAGTGTCTTTTTTTCTTTTGTGCCTATTTTCTGAATTATGAAGCCCCCTTTTTCCATTTCTTACATTGTCATTTTTTTGGGCCCAGAGAATCAGACTCAATCATATTCATATCACAATTTTTTCTGCAAATATATATTCTGCTTTATTTGGATATCCAATACAATACAACTGTATTCTCATCAACAACTTAGATATGCCATTATTAACATTACACATGAATGATTTTACTCAATTTCTGTACCAAAATATCTCATTGAAATTTTTTAAATATTTTAAGAGCGTTTCGATAATTTTATAAAAAATATCATGTGACTACTAAAATTAATTATTATATATTTATATATATATTAATTTATTTTAATATATATTCTATTCTAATAAATAATTTTAGTGACTGATTCTAGTGTATATCGTAATATGATTATAATTTTATAATTATATATTAATGACTAATGTTACTGAAATATCATATTTTTAAAATTAAGTACTTGAAATGTTTCCTAACTACTTATTACACTATTAAACTTAAATGCTATCTAACAAAATTATAATACTCAATATGTATGTTGAATTAAATACTTACTATCATACTTAGAAAAAAATGTAATTTTAATTTTTATATTTTTTGAACTATATATAAGTAACATAAAAGTTAGTTAAATTATTGGTGAAAATATGAAGACCATCAAATCTTAAGATTAAAATTAGTTAAGTTAAAACTAATTATCTGAAGCTCCACATGAAGCCGTGCCTGTCACACTAAAAAGTAAAAACCTTGAAATTTTATTTTATTTTATTTTTTAAAAATCGTGTATGATATGGTGGTAGAGCTTTTTAGAATTTAGAGTTATTATTATCCTCCATCAATCCAAGAAAGACAAGTAGAAGTATAATATATAGTGATATAAAAATAAGTAAAATACATTACAGAATGTGGGAGAGAGAGAGAGAGAGGCACCTCCACTTCTTAATTACATAGCTCTCATAACAATAAATGATGATAATAATGTGGTAAGGTAAGTGGTAAATATAACCAATACAATAATAGGAAAGCAAATAAGAGAAGCAATAATGCATAAAATAAGAATATAATATAAAGTATAAGAAATGACACATCTTATAATGTTATATTATATTCTTAAATTAAATGTCACGGTCTCTAAAGCATTCAGGAGGAAGAGTAGGGTAACGCTTTCGATCATTGCAATAGTTGTAAATAGTGAACTTCTGGCGAACCCATCTAAGCCTCCTCCATTGAAGAGCATCAAGGTCTCTGAATTCTTGTTGGTCCCACCATCTCTTACCTTGAGTGGAACAGAACTTGGCTTCAACGGAGGCTTCACAACCATCAATGTGGAAGCCTTTGTAGGAAGCTATGAATGGTGCTTTCGACCAATCTGTTTTCTCCAAACCACCCCTTGTGGCCCAATCATCTGCGTTCCATAAGCTGTTGTAGATTTTCATTGGTTGGTCAAATGGGAATTTCACACCCAAGTCCTTGCAGTTCTTGAACACCCTAATTGGTACATCATCCACAAAGAACCTGTTTTTTCATATACACAAATTTTCTTTGGGGTTATTCTCTCTGGAAATGATGAAAATAGATTGGTTATCATTAATGAGATAAAATGACAAATAAATTTCTAATCTTTTATTCCAAACATAAATAAAATTTTTCATAAATTTAAATATAAATATATTTTTTATTTTTGCATATAAATCTTTCGAAAAATACTAGATAGTTATCAGAATTCTATCATTATTTAAAAATATTGGATAAAGTATATTATTAAATTATCAAATTAAAGAAATTAAATTGATGACTAAATAATAATTAAAAATAATAAATTTTGATAATTTTCTAATATTTTTTAAATTCTTCGGTGCCAATTCAAATAATTATTTATGTATCTCTCATTTATAAAAAATTAAGATTTATTACTAATATTTTAATTTGATGAAAAATTTATTTATTTTTGTAATAAAAAATTAGAGGCTTATTTGTGCTTCTTTCACATAAGCTTTTAGAGAGAGGATAACGACATTTTATTAAAATTAATATATCATTTAAATTTGATCAAAATTTTTTATATTGAAGTGACAACATCAATTACTAAGTTTCTATGATACTGAAGTGACAAAATCTGTATATATAAAAAATGAGTGTTAGGATTTAAAATAAAATGTTAAAAATAAAAGAAAAAACAAACCAACC
>NC_029777.3:90913530-90919162 GCF_000817695.3 Arachis duranensis
AAAGGATTCGTGTGACTTTTGTCTTTTGTAAATATTTTCTTTTCCTTTTGAAAATTCTTACCCTCCTTCCAACACACATCATCATCATTTCATTTCAATTAGGTCCACTCTTTTTTCATCTTTCGTAACATTCTGAGAAAAAATTATAAATACATAGAAGAAGCATGGTGATTTTTTCTTTATATTAATTAATTAATGAACAATAATTTATAGAAAAAACATAATAATGGATACACTAAATAATTATAATTAAACATAAAGTAGAAATTCTATACTTATATATATAGTAGAAGGCTAGAAGCTTGAAAGTTGCGAGATCCAGCTTGAAAGTAAAATTAAAATAAAATGAAAAAACGCAAGGCACGTGAAAGATTTTATGTAAAGATTTTAGGTCCCACATTGGGAGAAATGATGATCCCCTTTAGGTAATAAAGATTTCACCTGTAAAGTTTTTAACTATTAAGTATTAACTAGATGTCTCGCCATTCACATGCTGTTTTTTTTTGTTCCTTTTTAAAGATAGAAAGATAATGTTATTTATACACTTAGAAGGAATGCATAGATGAAATAATATATTTACATATAAAAGATGTTAAGAATCAGTTTAATATTTAGTTAACTTTATCATATCCATCTTTCCTTCCCACTCACTCTCGTATATTGGAAAAAATGTTAATCTTCTTAATTAAACCGATTTTCATTAAAAAGAAGTTAAATATATAGAACACAGAAAATATTTTTATAAATGAAGTGTATATATAAAATGTTAAAATAATATTACACATCTAAATATTTTTGTTAATTAAGTCTAATTTAACTAATCAACAAAAATTAATTATAAATAATATTATTTCAAGTCTTACGGTTTAATTTGGTTAAACTCGATTAAAAAAAAAATAGATAGGTATCATTACTCAAAATGTTAACGAGAATGAGTTGAGATTACTTACACAACTTGATACAAGTTCCATAGAACTGAATATCTGTGGTATTCTTTGGTGGGATCAAACCAGAGATAGATTCTCTGTTCTCTATCACCTTTACCTCCGGTGAACACATTGGTTTGCAATATGTAAGGTTGTCCTGTTCTGTTCCCCAAGAACTCAAAGTCTATTTCATCATGCTCCGCAGTTTGTGAAGACAACTGTGTTATGTCAATATTCAAAATCACATTCATTCCCACACCAACCAACCA
Source organism: Arachis duranensis (assembly GCF_000817695.3). NCBI lineage: Eukaryota > Viridiplantae > Streptophyta > Magnoliopsida > Fabales > Fabaceae > Arachis > Arachis duranensis. The sequence continues at coordinate 90,914,726 of NC_029777.3, forward strand.
ACCAACCAATGTTCAGAGTTCAGACTTCAGACACATTATAACTACATAACAACACACTCACACTAGACAAATTTATTAGGTCTCAATCAGTAGCATAAGAAAAAGAAAATCCCATTTTTTTTTTTAAAACAAAATAAGATTTGTTTAATCTTTTATTTTATTAAAAAGTTCCAGCAAAGAAAAAAAATGAAAAAAAGAGAAAAGTTTATTTATTTTATTTTATTTTAGTTTTTAAATCTTACATAGAAAGCGGTTACAGTGCCAGCGGAATCACCAGGAACCATCTTGATGTACATGCTGAAGTGACCAAACAAGTATGAACCTTTGGACTGGAATCCAGTGCCTGTTCATTTTCAACAGTTAATTAATTAACATTTAAACATTAATAATAATAATAATAATAATAATAGTAATAATCCAGTTATATTACCAGTATATTTATCAAGATGAAGCTGAATCTCAGAACCGCCATTGAAGTATTTGATGTGGTCAAAGGCCCAAGTGGGAACATAGTTACGGCCAAATTGAACATCAACGGGTCTTCTGGGAACGCCGCACATTGCAGCGGACACCAGTGACGCTACAATAACAAGACTTAGGGTCAATACACCTACACGCCTTGAACCCATTTTCTTTTTTTCTTTTCAAACTTGTGACACTTCAAGGCTATACCATGCCCCCTATATATAGCAACTTGGACTCTTGTTTTTTTTCTTTTTTCTTTTTTCTTTTTATTCTTTTTTGGGGTGGGGGCGTGGGGGGATGCAATGAACGTTCCTATGTCTTTGCCTTTTTATTTGGATCTTACACAATGCAGCATATAGTCTAGTATTAAATGTTTTAGCTTGCTTAATTAAATGTTATATATCTAATTCGTTTCTTAGGATTGGTAAAATTTTATTATTATTGTTGTCACAGTGTGAAGTGGGAACATACTATTCTTGAAAAAATGAATACTATTTCTTTCAGTCCAGTATTAGCTATCAATATCTCATAACTTAATAATGAATTACATTTAGAAAATTTTATACTAAAAGTAACCAAAACTTACGCGTTGGTGATGCTCTATCTTTGAAGGTAGCTCTTGTACTGTAGCATAATGTTGATCAATTTTCTTTTGGGTTGAAAGAAATTAATTTGAACAAACATGCATAAAGTGATTTAGTTGTTTTTATTGAAAAAAATGACAAGAAAAGTGAGGGTGAAAATTAATTGATTTAAATTTTAAAGTGATTTTTAAGATTGATAGTGGGTATTAAAATAATTTTTGAGATTCTAATTATACTAATCACATCATTAAAATTAGCAAAAGTGACCATATTAGTCCTTTACTTATTTACTGTGATGATTTTTTGGTGTATCTTGATGAAATAAACTATTAATGGTATGTGTTGACATGGTTCAGTCACATATAATGATATGATAATTAATAACATTTGACATGCTCAGAATGTAAAGATGTCTAATCTAAAGAGTATGGTTAGTGATTATACACCAAAAATGTAATTTTATTATGTATGAATAATTTTAAAATGGTCCAAATTATAGTAAAAAAAGAGTGAAATTCTTTTTATTGGTATTGAGCCAAAAGGATGAAACTAAAAAAGAATACTATAAGAAGTTGAATTTTTATTTTTGAGGGAACTAAATTAGTAGAAATGGATTGGTTGAATTTGAAATGTAGAGAATTTTATCTAATTAGAAATGACCAAAACTGTTACCTTTTTTATTAATGTCACATGTCATGAGCATTTTTTTATCCAAATATTTTTTTGTCACGAATATCCGGTGCAGTGCCAAAACTTCTACGTTAATCTGTAGAGATAAACTTCTTTCTTATACCCATTTTTTAGTTAAAGAAACTTAAATAATGGGAACATCCAAAATATCTTCTGCCAACTACCTTATTTAGTAACAACTTTGGAATAAAAGGAGTAGACTGAATATGACATTATAACCATTGGACAATGTAGTCTCCCTTTAAAATGGCTTGAGACTATAAAGGACCTCAACCTACTTCTCTCAAGAAAAAACTTTTTCTAAAAATTGGAGAGATCATCTGTATCATTTGCTCTCCTCTAATTCTTCTCATTGTTCTTCACTTTATTCATCAAATTCAAACAAGAGAATTCATAAAATTAGCATTTGGGTGTTCTAATAGAATAACCGACAATAAGTTCTACTTAACCCTTGTCCACTTTAAAATAGTTCATTCATTCTCTTGTGGCATTAGCGAATGCCTCAACACTTGTACTTCACCATTATTTCTCATCTTTAGTTCTTGTGTTGCTTATTTGTCACTAATAAACGTATTTTCCTCACAAGTTTACCTACTCCTAATCTCTCCTCTTAATCTTTCTTTACTTAATCTATTTTCACAAAAATACACCCGAATCATTTTGCGACTCAATGGGGAAGAACATTTCAATGCAATGACAGAGTCTAGTAGCCCTCACTTTAGGTAGAATCAACCACTCATACGATGTTTGATAACCCTTCAAAATCTCAATCTTAGCTTAGGAACACCCCAAGATGATGACAAGCACAATCAAAAAGAGAAACACATGGAGCAGAAAACTCTGGGTGCACTAGAAAGAAGAGTTTTTGTCCATAGAAATTTGTTCACATCCGATGCTGGAAGTATTACTAGTCTGTATACCAACATTACCATTCTTAATCACATGTATAATAATATGATATACAACTAGAAAAAGATGTAAGTTTTGATAATTGAAATATTGGCTACGGACCAAATAAGGTATAGAACCTTTTTGCCACCCCCAACCACAAATCAAGAGCATATGGAGGAATAAGAGAACACCCTTGTCACTTGCAGAGAGTTGTCACACATTTTAAAGGACAAAGGAGAGACAAATAAACTCACTTGAGAATAAACTCACCATTTGGATATCATATTCTGATACAATTGTATTCTAAGGGGTACCAACTGTTTACCTTTCGCAAGTTTGATAGTACAAAAAGTGCCAAAGAACACATCTTATCATTTTTAAATGATATCGGGGTGTTTAGAAATTATTAAGAACTCAAGATCAGGGGATTCTCAAAGTCATTGATGAGAATGACAGTCACCTAGTGTGCTAAACTAAAGACCAATAACATCGGGAGTGATTGTTGATAGAATTATAAAAGTTCCTGGAGAAGGAACCCTCCATGCATATCATGAATTTGGGAAGAGTGAAACAGAAGCAAGAAAAATAGTTGGTGGCATTTATTAAAAGAAATAGAAATCTAACCTTACTTTGCATGGACACCCTCTCTGAATCATAATCGATGTACAGATATTTTAGAAATGTAGAATATGGATTACAAATTTATCTTTTCATGAGCAACATAAAACATCTTCTTTAAATTCTTAAAGAGAGAATCTAACATGATTGAGGCAATAAAACATAATGGAAGGATATCTAAAGAAATTTTTTCTCTAACGGTGCGTTCTGTTGATGGCAGGAGCAGAAGGCATTCTTATTCTAGAGGTTCTAGTAGAAATAGTTCTCCACCTTCACTACTCCTCTCTAGAGATTAAATCACAGTGGTCGTAGACAAATGGTTTGAGGATGGAACATTGAATGCCAGAACAGATAGAGAATCACTAACTCTTGAAGACTTAAAGGATCCAAAATATTGTATGATACGTTGAAATAAGAGCCATGACTTGACTCGAATGATACGTGGTAAGGACAGAGTTCTATACGCAAGTAAGAGAAGAAAAGATACTTTTAAATGAATTTTTTTATAGTGATTCGAGTACATAAAACTTGCACTACGGTGACAGATTCAAAAAAGTGTGAAGGTTGCTATGATGGAACATGATCAATCATCGTCACAACAGTAAAAACATACAAAAAATGTCGTAGGTTTATTGAACTTTCGCTATTGAAAGGAAGCAATATTGAATCTTTTTACTATCAGCATTTGCTCGAAAAATAAAAGATCTGTCAAATATTTCGTGTGAGGGAGAAGGTGGAATAATGAGAAATGAAGAAGAAAGAGGACATGAGAAGTATAAAATGAAAGAAAAAAAAGAGGAAGAAGAAATTATATATACATATGAGTGAGAATAATGATAATTAATAAAAAAAATAAATTTAACTAAAAAAAAAAGACTAAAAATAGTTGATTCAAATGTTCACTTATTGTATTAAAAATGAATCTTTTTTAATTTTTTCCCGTTAATTTTATAAAATGTGATCTTATACATAAGACTTTTTGTCACATATTTTTTTCTTAGTCACATTTTACAAAATTAATTAAAAAAATGAAATATATTCTCATTATACTTTGTAATATCTAAAACATTAATTCATATTATTTCTCAATAATATATATGACAGTGTCATAAAATATTGAGATATAAATATAAAAACATAAAATTATATTTATCAGATAAGATATAAATATATGCATGGTGTCCAAAAA
>NC_029777.3:90919280-90922445 GCF_000817695.3 Arachis duranensis
AGGTACCGAATATTAATATATAAGAGATATATTTCTAAACAAATAATGATTTTTTCTATTTTTGATTTTCTAAAATATTGTACTGATTTAAAATGTAGATAAAGTTAGCTGACATGTACCGAGCCTCAATAACTGTGCAGTACATTGAAGCATTGAATAGTGAGCCAATATGTCGGAAAGAATTCCCATTCAAAAATCAAAATCACAACTACTACCTTTATTTATTTATTTTTACTTTCAACAAACCAACTATGTTTTTAAAATTCATACTTGCTTGGACTTCCAAGGCAAAGTGGGCTTCAAGATCGAAAATGGATGAAGCAGCAACGTGCTGCAAGTGTCCTCTTTGGGGAGTAGAAATAGAATTTGCTGCAACTCAAATTTTAAACAATACATTACATATGGGGTTGGGCCCAACTGTCACTGGGTTTACTATACTTAACTTGAGATTTTTCTTAATATATAATGTCTTTTAATATATATTAATATTACAGTTAGTTTCGAACTTTAATAATAATAATAACTAATAAATAAAACTCTTAATTAAATGTGTGTAAATATATAATATATATGAATTTGTGATACTTATAATTAAAAATTATTCAATCTATTTGACAAAAAAAAATTGAGGTCCAATGCTTCATTTGATAGTCATTATTTGTCATCGGCTAAGCTCTAAGAAAAATTTGTAAACATATTATAAAAGATAATAAAATATATTAAATAACCAATACTTTTTATCAATGTTAGTCTTTAGATCAGCACATTATATTTTTATTATTAGAATTTGGAAATAAAAAAATTAGTGTAAAATTTAAAAGAAAAATAGATTGAAACTATAATTTTGTGGGATTTAAACCCTCACAAAAAACAAGTAAACCCTACAAATGAGTAAAACATAGCACGGTGTGGACAGAAAATTAAATAGGACGAACGAATGTGATTAATATTAAAAATTTTGGAAGACTAATTTGATGGAGTGAAAATTTAAGAAGTCAGTTTGACTAAAAAGTAAAATTTGAGAAATTATTTTAACTATTTACTCAAATGTTATATAAACTATTATTTTATTTTTATGTACATCTTATGTAGACATTTTCCATCTTGTACTCACTGCTAAATGGTTGAAAATATATCCTTTATGACTATGTAAGTGGGTCTCCGCCCCTAAAATATTATAGAGTAATACCTTGAATTGTTTTAATTATTTTTATTTTTAAATTTTCAAGAATTCAATTCCCAATCATACTGCTTTCTAATTGAAAATTAACGATTATTTTATCACTTTATCTTAAATATATTTGAGAGCAATTTTAATTTTAATTTTCCTAATTACTAATTTGTCTAATATTCTTAAAGATTAAAAATTTTTCCTAAATAAAATCATATATATTCATGGTCCACTCCTTTATTTACATTTTTACATAATCCATAGAACAAATTGGCATTTTATTGATGAAATAATGATGAATGCGTGCGTACATATATATGGGTAAAAATGAGCAATAAAATATACAAAGAAAAAACTGTTATGAATTGAAACATTATTAATCACATAAAAATTCAATTAAAATTGATTGACATATCAATAGTCACCGTTTCTTCTGCATTCAGGTGGCATCTGAGGGTACCTTGTTCTATCACTGCAATAGTTGTAAATGGTGAATCTCCTTCTGACCCATCTAAGCCTCCTCCATTGATAAGAATCAAGGTCTCTGAATTCTTGTTGGTCCCACCATCTCTTACCTTGAGTGGAACAGAACTTGGCTTCAACGGAGGTTTCACAGCCATCAATGTGGAAGCCCTTGTAGGAAGCTATGAATGGTGCTTTGGACCAATCTGTTTTCTCCAAACCACCCCTTGTGGCCCAATCATCTGCGTTCCATAGGCTGTTGTAGATCTTCATTGGTTGGTTAAATGGGAATTTCACACCCATTCGCTTGTTGTTCTTGAACACCCTAATTGGGATGTTGTCCACAAAGAATCTGTGTATGTATGCACCCCCACATTAGAATTCTTGTATATACTTTTGCTTTTAGATATTTTTTAATGATCCTAAGACTAAGGAATTTAATGAATTCCAACATGTTAAGACTAAGATTGGTTTAATTTAGGGGGAGTACTTACACAATTTGATACAAGTTCCATAGAACTGAATATCTGTGGTATTCTTTGGTAGGATCAAACCAGAGATAGATTCTTTGTTCTCTATCACCTTTGCCACCGGTGAATACATTTGTTTGCAAAATGTAAGGTTGTCCTGTTCTGTTCCCTAAGAACTCAAAGTCTATCTCATCATGCTCTGTCCCTAGGGAAGATAACTGCATCATCATGTTAATCACACAAAATATTAGTTATTTAACAATTTTTTTAGTAATCAAGCTCTATTCACATATTACAATAATGTACGTAGCTAATGAAGATTTTATAATTATTTTTATGTAAAAATTCTGTTTTTTGACTTTTAAATGATGAATGGTAGGATTTGATATGTTATAAAAGTGTTGTTTTTATTTAAAATATAGTCAAATAAATAAATTACACTTTTATATAAATTAAAACATCTTTATAAAAAGATATTTTTGACATCTTTATTTGAGTAGTTCTCTTACAATAAAAAAAAGAATAATTGAGGTCAAATTATTAAAAAAAATCATAATAAATAAATTATGAGAAAGTTGTTTTTCCATAGGACTGAAGTTAAATCGACCATGTCCTAAAAGTGCCTAAAAAAACAAACCATGTCGAAAAGGTAGTTTGGTATCATGGAGAGAAAGAAAGAACTAAAAGTAAAGAGAGAAAATAGAACATAATAAGGGAAATATTGGTGAATTTATCCCTTCCTTATTTAGTATTATCCCATTGAAAAGAATTGACTTTTTGTTGGTATAATTTGGTTCTACTATAAAATAAAGCAATTATAATATATTTATACAAAAAATTAGTTACTAAATCAATTATTCATATATAATATATTAGGGGTATTTAAGATTTAATTTAATCGAAAATCCGAATTAAATTCGAGACATATTTTATCAAATTTAAATTTGTTATTTTTATTTAATATTTTTATATTAGGTTTGGATTATGCTTCGAACTACTCAGTTCGATTCGAAGTTATTTTTTATAATAAATATATATATTTTAGAGTAAAATTAATAATAT
>NC_029777.3:90922700-90926785 GCF_000817695.3 Arachis duranensis
TTAAAAAATATAAAAATAAATAATTTTAGAAAAACTAAAATTTATTATAAAAAATAAATTAAACAAAATGTAAGTATTAATTCATAAATACCATAAAATTCACCGCAGGTATAAAAAAAATTTGGGCTTGACGATGACCTAACTAATAACTACTGAATCGAATTGAGTAGTTTAGCAAAATAATAGCTATAAAATTCAATAAAACATTTTAAAATAAATTATCATATACTGTTTTAAAAAACAAAAATATAATAATTTTATAAAAAGACACGTGGAAAATCTTGATCCCAAAATCATTGTAATTATTAAGTCAACGCATTTGAACTAATAAAGTGATAAATTTAATTTGCATACGTAGAAAGCAGTGACTGTTCCAGCGGAATCTCCAGCAACCATCTTTATATCCATGCTGAAGTGACCAAACAAGTATGAACCTTTGGATTGGAAGCCAGTACCTGCTCCAATTAACACCAAAAAATGTTAATTAATTACATTATGGGAGTATATATATATATCACAATAATAATAATAATAACTGACCAGTGTACTTGTCAAGAAGAAGCTGAGCATCATAACCAGAATTCAAATATTTGATGTGATCATAAGCCCAAGTTGGAACATAGTTTCTTCCAAATGGAACCGCCATGGGTCTCCTTGGTGTGCCGCATATTCCAACTGAAACAAACCATCCCAATATCACACAACAAACACTCCACATAGAATAATAACCCATTATATATTTAGTTAGTTTATTTCTGTCTTCTCAACTTTTTTCTGTGGAAGCTGAACCAATGCAACCATATATATATATACAAGTTTATAGCACTAGATAGAACCTACCTTGAACGACCCTAATTCCTCTGCTATGATAATTAATAGTTAATATTAATTAATTAATTAATTTTTCTCTTAGGTATATATGATTGATGTATATGCCTACTTATTTGGGATATTTGAATTACGTAACTGAAGGTAGACGCCATGACATGTATGTTTGTTTATTATACCTCTTCTGTCATCTAATCATCAATATATTTAGTCTTCTAGATATATGGTCAAAGACTTGGTACATATCAACTTCATTTCCATGTAGGCTTACAAAACCACATTCTTGCCCTTTCACATTCCTCAACTTTGTGTTCTTTTCAGGTGGAAATGTATTGATATGAATTGAACTTTATTTTAGAGTAACTCTTGAAACCCTTCTCTTCTCTTCCTTTTTTTCTTAAAGAACAATATTACATTGACAGTAATAATTTGCACTCATATTTACAGACGTTTTATATACAAGAATTATATATAGTTTGCAGTTTGTACCTATTTTTATTAGAATTTTATATACACGAATTAATATAATATGCACTCACATTTTTAAGAATTTATATTCATAATTTAGTAAAATTTATTTGTTAAAAATAATTTAATAATTATACTGGTCAAATAATGACAAAAAATACTAAAAATTATTGATCTCTAAAATTTTTCTTCTCTTAAATCTTATTTAATCTGCTATAAAAATTGCTCTATTTTCAAGGTTGCATCTATGAAGTATGAATACTTATACAATACAGCACATATACAAAACATACACGAACATATTAATTTTAATTTTTTATAAGACATAGAGACACGATATATAAATATATAAAATATAAAATGCTTTTTTTATTGTAATGTATCAATATTTTAATATTTTTAATTTATATAAAATATTTTTATTTTAATAAATAATAACGTATACTATTTCTAAAGTTATTTAAAAAATATATATTAAGAATCGCATTGACACTTGATGAATTTAAATGTGTTTAAGTATGTTAAAAAAAATATTTTATATTTTTTATTAAAATATGTATTAAACAAGTGTCAGATTAATATTGTGTTTAAAATATGTCTAATACATGAACACGATAATTTAATAAAAAATATTCATACTATATATATAAGTTGTCTTAGAAAATGTTGTAAGTATTGGAGATTAATCATGTTTTGTTAGTGTTAAAGTAGTTTGAAAAATTAATCTACAAATTAAAATGAGGAGTTTCTAAATTAATGGGTCAAATAAGAAATAAAAAAAAGTAAGGCAAGAATTGCATCTTAATCAAAGCTTTAATTCAATAGATTTATATGGGTCTAAATTCCATATTATATATATAAATTATATACTCACACTTAAAATTCAATAATCTCCCTCTCAAACATGAGGTCCAATACGAACTTCACTAATGGTGTCAAGATGTGGTGCCAAATTCTTTTTGTGTTTCTCATTTAATTCCTTAATTTAAAATTTTCTTGATTTTAGACTCTCCATCTACGTCTGTTTATAAAAATGATACACTAAAAAAAATACAAACATAAAAATTATATTTAACTAATTTATTATTAAATAAAATACAAAATATTAATTTTTGTATATCTATTATTTATATTTTATTGTCAATATTTTATCTTGTCTTATTTTTAGGATCAAATGTAATCTTATTGCTTTAGCACAATTTAAATTTGGACACAAATTTAGTTTGTGTTCAAGTGTTGCTCCAGCCTTAATTTTGTTGATCTGAATAAAAATATTGTTCTCTTAATTATTAACAACATAATTAATTAGATAAAATCTCATGAAAACAGAAAAGAAAAGCAATGCATGTGGGAATGAACATGCATGAGTTGGGTACAAACTAATAAACTGGATACAACTTTAATTTATTAATTTAAGAGTGTGGCGCTTTAGAGGAACCTGCAAACAAGCTCACATGATTTGGTTATATTAATTAAGATAAGCTACGTATGTTTTTGTGCATTATTAACTGGAATTTAACAATAATTATAGACATTATTAGTTGGTGTAGAATTGAAGAACCACCCTTGATTTTCTTGTTTATTATTCATGATCTTGATTCTTATTGATGAGGTGCCTTTATATATTTGTTATTGTATGTCAACGCTTTAGGAAACTCCCTCGTGTACATAAGTTGAGTCTCACATTGAATTGAACGTAACTACTATAATTGCAATGTGGAGCTTAGTTATAAAACACTTCTATTTAAGTCATAACTGATGAGAACCTATCAAAGTTAATTATTTTTATCTGTATAAAAACATTTAACTGAATATTTAGTCTATAAATTCTTTCATATTTACATCACATGAAAACTAAATACAACTTATTATGTTATTCTTTTTTTAGTAAGCTCTTTTACATTAAACTTAAAGTATTACCTAAATAATATAATGAATTTGATATTCAAAAGCATAAACTTTATTGGTAATGTTAGGGAGACAAAAAAAAAACAGTCAGAATTTGTCTTATTTAACATTTATTAATTGTCATAATAATTAATGAATATTAAATAAAGCAAGTTATGGCTATTTTTTGTTCATTTTCTTTATTTACCAAACATTTTCTAACTTTAAATTATCTTATGAGAATTGATGGCTATGTGAAGAATATTTTGGAAATTAAGAAAATTAGATAGCAGTGTAATATTTCCCTCATAATTTATATCTATATTTAAATATTTATATAATAGTTAGGTTTTAACCTTAAGTAACAGATTTTATTTACATTGTTATCCGGTAATTAGACTTTAAGATTTAATACTATATTATGACATCTAAAATTTAAAGCAAATCATTTAATTATTTCATAAATTTATAAAATATCATGCTTAAACATGCAATTTGTTTAAACAAAAACAAAGTTACCAATAGAATCCCACAACAAAAAAATTCTGAAAAATAGGATTCAAGATTTGGAGAAGGCACATAAACAAGCAAGTTGAGACTGGAAGGTTCTTAGAGTTGAATAAAAGTTGACATTGGCATATCTAGAAACTGTATTTTATTTGAAGATATAAGTCAAAATATATAATAGGAGACAGATCAGCGACTATTGGTCAGTTATTTTGTTTTTGTATTTTTATTATACTATTCGTCAATTATATTAGACAAATTTAAAAGTTAAATAATCTAATACCTATATAACTTTTTAGTTTATTTTATTAGAACTACCAAGATAACTTTAAAAGCGATTTGTTATTTGATGAATGAATCAATGTAGCAATAATAATGGGGCGGAGTAGATTCAC
>NC_029777.3:90926879-90966437 GCF_000817695.3 Arachis duranensis
AAAAGAAATCAATAAATTTAATCAAAGTAAATATATGTCAACCGTGTTATTTAGGCATTTAGCAGCGTCATAAACATTAAGAAAACTATTATAAGTTCAGTATTTTCTGTTAGAAAACATTTGCAAGGTAATTATATATGAGGGATATATCCAATCGTGTGTGTTAGGAAATTATTATTCCATCATTTTGAATCTTACCTGTGTAGCGATCCTTAATTTTAAAAATATAAATATAAATAAGTTATAATTTATTTTATAAAATTAGAATTCTTTATTTTTAGAAAATTATTTTTATTATTAGTAATTGAACTAATTTTATAATAATTTAAATTTAATCAAATCTATATTATTATTATTATTATTATTATTATTATTATAAACATTAGATACAATTGTCATGAGTATTATATGTATTATAAATTTATATAGTTTTAAACCCTAGTATTATGTATTCATTATTGTTATTATATTCACTACGTTGTTGTTGTTATTATTATTATTATTATTATTATTATTATTATTATTATTATTATTATTATTATTACATGATCATCATTGCTATTGTTAGTATTATTATTACTATTATTAATTAAAGGATGGAAATCAAAGACGGTTTATAGTTTGGATTAAGTTATATATATATATTATCACTATTATTATGCATATATACATACTTATAAATATATAATAATAATAAAGAAAGCTAAGGCGGCTTATAAGCCTTTATAAGTCATACGTATACATATATATAGATGAACATGGTAAGAAGAAAAAAAAAGAAGAGAGAGAATAGCGTAACGAAGAGAAAAAAGAAATAACCTAAATTCCTTTGAATTTTCAGTTTCGATTTTTTGTAATCTGTAACTCTAATTAAAAATCTAATTCGATAAGAGTATTTGTAACCTTTTTTTCTATACGTTGGTACCATTTTTGATTAGTGGAAGTTGACAATGACGTAACTCCTCTTTTCTTTGGGGTTTGACCAACGAGATTTTAGGAGGCATAGACGATTCTGGACATTTTTTTTTTCGATAGCTCAGTCAGAAAATTTCTCTGAAGCTTCGAATATTTTGATTCCGTACGAAGGTATGGTTTTGGTTTCTCGTAGTTAATGTTTAATGTCACGTGAAAACTTATGCTAGAAGACTTTAAGATAGGAATGAAATGAATGAATAATTGATGGATTGTGTATATGGTATAAAATGTGAGGTTTAGCTGTTATCAATAATTTGCTGTTGAAGTTGGTCGGTTTGGAAAAAGATTTAATATTGGTATTTGTTTGATTTTGAAATAATTTGTTACTAAAAATGATTTAAATGACTGAGAGGTGTTTGGTTTGATAGTTGGGACCTTTGAAGGGTGGCAGAAATTTGAGTCTTAGAGGAGATATTGCCAAAATTTCTTTAAGAATTGGAGTTTTGATTTGAGGTATTATTTTAAAAAGGAAAGAGATTATTATGTGGCTTGTGTATTTGAGACTATTTGTTGACTCTCTGTCGCAAGATGTGACCATATATATATATATTATATTTGAGTTTGGGGTTCGTCTCCATGAAATACTATATTATTGAGCTTGGAGTATGACTCCATGGAATGTTATATTTGAGCTTGGAGTTTAACTCCATTGAATATTATTAAGCTTGGGGATGCGCGCATAGAGGGACTATCCAATGGTTAACTATCAGGACTTGTCGGGTTGGCTGTATAACCGACAGATGAGACTCATCAGCCATTGGACAGGCATACATCATATGCATTTGTTTGTTTGCTTGAGTGTGCATTGTTTTGGTTTGCTTAACTGTTCAATTCTGCCTATCTGCTACTTGTTCTACTTGCTGTAAATGCTTCTCTATCTGTGTTTTCCTTGTTTGTACTGTATGTGTATGTTTTCTTAGAAATTTCTCTTGACGAAGGTGTGAGGAGGGAGGGTTGTTCCACCAATGTCTCGGAGGATTGGAGGAGTCAGAAAGTGAAGTATTAAGTTAAAGTTAGATTCAGAACTAGAATACCTTAAATAGCTTACCTAACTTTTGGTTTAGTTTATTTTCCTTAAGAATAATTCTGAGTGTTGGAGTTCTAGAAATGCCTCTGGCTCTCTCGGGACCTTTTATATTAACTATGCGGGCACCTTTACCATACTGAGAACCTCCGGTTCTCATTCCATACTATATTGTTATTTTTCAGATGCAGGTCGAAAGGTATCTCATTAGGCGTCTAGACACCTGAAGCGAAGTGGTTACTGGGTTATTTTGGTGTGTAGTGATGTATATACACGTACTTATCTTTTTCTCCGCATGACTTATTCTTTTTGATCCTCCTAGAGATTTATGGAGAGGCAGGGTTTTGTTTATGTACATTTTGGGTTTTGGATATGTATATATATATGTAGATATTCTCCAGCCAGCCTTGACTTCGCGGACTGAGTGAGGAACTTGTTATTTTGTACCTTTGGCTTTCTATTCATACTTTTATTATCTTACGTTTGATAGTTATAGTTTAACTCACACGCAAGTTGTTCCATTTCCGGAGCGTGGCGCTTTTCATTTTGCGATTTTGTTTTATCCATTTTTCAAGGCTCCTAGTCTATTATCTTCTTTCTACTACTATAAGTATGTATTTTATTTTTTTTAGAAGTCGTAATACCTCGCCGCCTCTGCTTTATGACTTAAGCGTAAGACTCTGTGTGGTAGGGTATTACAATATTCAAATATAAATAATAATTTTAGAATTTTGATCCTCAACACATCAAGGCTGCCTCCACAGCTCTTTTTCCACCAGAAAAATTATGATTCAGCCAAAGTTACAAGAACTGGACTAATCATTGAACCAATTAAGTAACTGTTTCAATGATTTAATGGTTCAATCAAAATTAAACTGCAGTCGAACTAATTTAATTAAATATATAATAAAATTATTAAAAAATCAACTCCCCATATGTGAATTTCTGTAAAGCAATCAAGTCATTAATCCAAAACATGCATCTATATGAAGCCCTACATATAGTAAATTCAATGTAGAATTGTCACAATATTTCCATTTTGAATCAATAACAACCAAACAACAATTCAACAAAATAATAAGTATAACAAATTGAATTTAAAAATCAATTTAAGCAGAATTAATAAGTTAAACAATTAAATTTATAATTCAATCTTAATAGAATTAATTCATTAATAGAATTAATTCAATATCAATAAACTGAATTCAAATAAAAATTCAAAAAAATAATATCTCAACAGATCAATAAGACATCGTATGCATATTTAGAATAAATTTTAAGTTTTAGAGAGATAGAGTTATAGAGAGAGATTGAGACATGAGAGGGTTAAAAATTTAAACATTTTGGGCATGAAGATAAATATAAAAGTGAGGGAGGTTGAGTAAGGGTGGAAAAAGGCCAAACGACCTGCCCGGGAGCTGTAATCTGGCCTGTGTTTAGCCTGGCCTGACCTGACCTGTTATAAAATAGGTACAGGCACAGGCTATTTTAAAAGTCTTAATACATTAATAGACCAGGCACAGACTCACTAATTAGTCTTATAGGCCTGTCAAGTCTTCTTGGACCTGTTAAAATATAATTAAATATATAAATAATTATTTATTATTAATAAAATTATGAGATATTTTATTATAAATATTTTTGTATATTTTAAATATGTTAAAAGTTTAAAATTTTTTATAAATATTAAATATATGACATATTACATATAACTATTTTTATTAAAAAATAATTTTTTTAAATAATATTTTTATTTTTATAAAAAAAAATTATCAGGCTTTTTAACAGGCTTCAAGTCAGGTCAGGCTGAATAACAGGCCAGGCCTAATACTTTATAAAGAGCCTATAACAGGCTGCAGGCCAGACTCAGGCCAATCAACTATATGACAAGACAGGCCTGTTAAAAGCAAAGTCTGGCTTGACCTGACCTGTTTTCACCCCTAAGATTGAGACACGACAAAGGGTAAAATATTAGTGATTGGGAGACACCATGTGAAGAAGAGAATCAAAGACGCAGGAAGACATGGTGCAGAACAGAGAAGCAGAAATGACACCGGCGAGGAAGAGAGAAGTAGAAACGGTGAGGTGGGGAGAAACAAAAACGACACACAGGGAGGAGGGGAGAAGCAGCAGCGACCCATGGCCAGGAGCGGAAAAGCGGCAAGAAGCAATGAAACAGCGACAGAGAGAGCTCGGACAGAGAGGGCGATAAAGAAAGAGAAGGGAGAGAAGGGTTCAGATTTTTTTTTAAAAGGGCACTATTTTGACTTTAGAAGAGTGAACTGGACCTTTAAAAAATTGGGTCGGTTTAATTGGTTTATTGACTAACCACCGATTTAACCGATTTTTTGCAAGACGATTTTAGAAGCTAATTGGACTAGCCAGAAAATCGGTTCTTGATTAATTCGGTCGAACTGACTGATTCAGTCCGATTTTCAGAACTTTGGATTCAGTCTTATTAGGGATACAAAAAATTTTAGTGGAAAAAGATTAAAACTCAAACTCTTAATTATATTCACGAATTTAGATATGTTTCTATTTTCAAGTATATTTCTTAACGATTTAACATGCATGAATGATTTTAAAAATGAGAAATCCCGAAAATTCTTACCAGTAGTATCATAGCCTTCCAAAATTGAATTATTAAAATTAAAGAATCACTTTTTTTATTTTATGATTGAATCGTTCTTTCGGAATTAAAAGGATGAGATTTATTTTGCTTCTCACATTTGAGTTTCGATTAATTCCTTTTCTCGTTATGGTTTTTTTTATTCAATTAAAAGAAAAAATGAATACAAGAGAAAATACAACATATATAAAGTGTGCTCTATATTGTCTGAACCGTATATATATATAATTTTGGATTAAAAAATAAAATAAATTTTTTGTTTAGAAGATATATGTTGAATCTATATGCAGTGATGTGTATAAGTATGCAACTTTTATTTGTTCAAAAAATTGGCGATAAATAATTTTGGGTTTATTTGTTATTTGAGGATTGGAGATTATGAACAAGATAAAGTTTCTGTCCAGGTTTATTATTATATCTACAAGTATATAATAAAAGATGTTGAATTTTTCAATTGTTTCACAAATTCATTATTGTGAATATTATTTGGGCAAAGAAAAATTTATTTATTCTTTCCTCTTGTTTAGATTTACTTTGTAAAAGTTTGGGGACAATAACATGAATATTAATTCATGATTAATTTTAAAAATTATTGTATTTTTTTATTATTTGAATCTTTTTATTTAAAATTTAATTTTATGTTAAACAAAAAAATTAATTGATTAATAAAGACTGACACAGTATTATATAATTATTATATATTGTGGCTTAATATTTTATTATTTTTATGCTATATAAATATTTTGGATTTATTACATAAAAAAAATTAACAACAATTTAGATTATTGTACTTATTTATTTTATAAAGTTTAATTTTAAAATAAATTAGTTAAAAATTATAGTACTAAAGTAGTCTCTTTTGTGAAACTGAATTATTATTTTAAAATATAAAAAATATTGTAATATATTGTAATTAATATAAATATTGGTTGGCTCAAACAAAGGTCTATATTATTTGGCTGAATTATATGCATATATTTATGATAACTAGATAAAAATAAATTAATACTTATTATTTATGTAGATAATAATCGGTCCAAAAAAAATTTATTATTTGATCAAATAATAAATATTGAATCTTATATTTATTTTCTATCACTACAATAATATAAATTATTTTTTAGAGTTGTATGTGTAAAAAAAGAATTAAAATTTGTAAAAAATAAATTTTGACACTATTTTAACTATGAAAATATCTTAATAAATTAAAAGTTTTGTCAAAAATAGTATTTTTAACATATAAATAATTGTGAAAAAAGTTTAAATCTTATTTTGATAAATATTGGCTGTCAAAAATAATTTGTTAGAAAAATTTGAGAATATATTTTCTGTGATACATATTAACCGTCAAAAATATTATTTATTTTGACACTTATTGACTATAAAATATTCTCAACAAAAATTTTTAATAAAGAATGAGATGAGATCTTGAAACTGAAGAATAAATTGAGATTTTGAAGACAAAGAATGAATAGTATGATCCCAAACTGAGAGTAGTGTGATGTCAAAATTGAGCCCAGAGAAGAAGAGAAATAGTGGAGTAAATTGAAAACAAATGAGTGTCAAAATTGAGAAGTAATTTTCTACTATCAAATTATTCATAACAAAAAAATAGAGAATTTGACATTTGTGATATTTGTCAAAAATATATATTAATTTTGACATTTAATTACGGTGTTAAAAAATAAAGTATTAAAATAACTCTCTTTTCTTGTAGTATATTTAATTATGCTACCACTAATCGGCTCAAAAGGAGGTTGGTGTTTGACCAATTGATAAAAATATATGCGATAAGAAATAGATATAGCTCTCAAGTTTTATGTGAACAATGAATTGATCCAAAGATAAATTTATTGTTTGACAGAATTTTGTAAAAATTATTTACTAAACTGTACTAAATGAATTTATATGTATGTACTTTATGTGGGTAGGAATTGACCCAAAGAAAGTTTTATACTTGACTAAATTATATGCGCATTTGTGGTAATAAACATGTGATAATTATTTAATTCCATGTGAATATTAAGTTTATTATTTAACAAGATTTATTATTAATGTTTGATTACTGTATTCAAAATATCACTTACAAATTAATATTTTTATCCAAAAATTAAATAGTAATGTTGTACTAGGTATTTATGATAGGTTCACCATTAAATAAATTTTATTCATATAATATGTAGTTTGTGTAAAAATATTGTTTTGCTTTAAAGAGATATTTGTCAATGTTGGTCTACCTTTAATAAATAGAACTATATTTTAGGGTAATTTACATAATTAAATTGTTTGGCCTCTAAAATTACACAATTACAACTTACAAACTAGAAGACACAAATACATTTTTTCATATCTCTATAGAAATCGCTACTGGCAGTAGCGGTTTACAGAGATACGTAATCCGCTACAGACAGCCGCGTATTACGTGGACAATTGGCAATACAGAAACTACTAGAGGCAGTTGCGGTTTCTGGTGAAGTTGGCTTGGGTATAAACCGCTACTGGCAGTAGCGGTTTATGCGTGTGAGGATGCGTGAGTAAACCGCTGAAGGCAGTAGCAGTTTACGTGGAGTGTGTGTGAGCGTGGGTGCCTATATAAACCCCTCAAAGGCCAAAGGTGAAGGAAGAGTGTTGTTTCTCACAAATGGATGGTGAGAAAATTTTTGTGACACTAGTGCATTGCTCTGAAAAAATTCAAAAGAGCAAAAGGCATGGTGTAAAATTTACAGATAGAGAATCGCTTAGTATTTTATCCGGTCGTCGAGTACGTTGGCAGAGATTAAGCTCGGCATATTACGGAAGTTCAATGCGTGTGGGACGAAGTGGGTAAAAAAGTTGTTTTACAAGATTTCCATTGCCGTTGTGTCAACTGGTGTGAGATATGAGACCTTTGTGATAGAGTCCGATGAAGATCTACAAGTCTTGTTTCATTGCAGGTGGAGTTTTTCGGAGGTCAGAATACCCGAGCTGCTTGCGAAGTTGGAAGATGGTGTCGACAGCTCCAGGACATCGGTGTCGAATCCTCAGTTGACGACGGTGGGTGGTGCCTCGACATCGATGCATGTGGTAGCAGCGGCAGTTCTGATTGATTCCTGATCCTCAATATGTTGCGGCTGTTCATGCTGGTGTGCCTCCTGGTGATCCTGATTTTGAATTTGAGGCTGGACCGGATCGAGTTGAGAATGCGATGCGAGACGATGATTCGGATGACAAGCCGGTTGCAATTGGTGGGGACAGTGATGATGATATTTTGAGCGGTACACCTACACCACATGGAGGTTCCGATTTTAGCACACAGCAGTATCCTCCGCACCTGTCATTGTTGAACTTGGAAGCCGTCGGCCAACACCAGAATGTAGAGGCAACCTTCGCGGGCCAGGGTATGCATGATGCGAATGCTTTGGCAGAATTTCAGATTGGCCAGTCGTTTCAGAATAAGGAGGAAGCTGTGCTGAGTGTAAAAATTACAACATTCGGCGTGGAGTTAAGTACTGAGTTATGGAGTCAGACCATTTGAAATATCAAGGGAGATGCAAGGAGTTTGGTAACGGCGGATGCACGTGGTTGATTTGTATCACGCTGCGAAAGCGGAAGAGCACCTGAAAAGTTATGAGGTACAACGGACCACATACGTGTATGGCCACATCGATATCGAGCAACCACAAACAGCTTGATTATCATGTCATATGTGCGAGGATCTTTCCGTTGGTTAAAGCTGATGCGTCCGTGACGATTAAGGTGCTGCAAGAGGCAACGGAGGCAACATATGGTTTCAGGCCTAGTTATAGGAAGGTGTGGTTGGCAAAGTAGAAGGCAGTAGCATAGATCTATGGCGACTGGGAGGAGTCCTACGGTGCTCTGCCCTGTTGGATCCTTGAGGTCACACTCCACGTAAATCGCTACTGCCTCCAGCGGTTTACGCACGCATTCTCACACGCATAAACCGCTACTGCCAGTAGCAGTTTATGCCTAAGCCAACTTCACCAGAAACCGCGATTGCCTCTAGCGGTTTCTGTATTGCCAATCGTCCACATAATCCGCAGCTACCTGTAGCGGATTACGTATCTCTGTAAACCGCTACTGTCAGTAGTGGTTTCTAGAGATATAAAAAAATATATTTATGTCTCCTAATTTGAAAAATTGTAATTGTGTAATTTTGGAGGATAAACAATTTAATTATGTAAATTGTCCTATATTTTAGAATTGAGAAAGAACACAATTATCATTCTTAACTATAGGGATCTAGACATTGCATTAAGGATTGAATAATCCCTATCCTTTATAGATAAAGTCTTAGAAGTAGGATTGTTTAGATTGCGTAAGTGAGGGGGAGAGCTAGATGAAATATTAGAGGGGAGCCAAAAATATTTATACAATAAAATAATACTAAAATAAAATTTTAAAAGAGGCTAAACTAAAATTTACATATAATTTACATATGAAAAATTAAAATTAGGGGAGCCATTGCCTCCCTTTCCTACTACATAGTTCCGCTCCTGGCGTAAGTTTTATGATTATAAAATATGAAATTTAGCCATTGCCTCCCTTTCCTACTACATAGTTCCGCTCCTGGCGTAAGTTTTATGATTATAAAATATGAAATTTTTAAAGATTCACAGACACTATGTCCAAAAAAGGGTTATTGCTCGAAAAAATTTTCTTAAGAAATACAAAAAATTTCTATTAAAATTTAAAAGTGATAAGATTAAAAGAAGTATGATATTTGTTAAATTTGATTTTTGTGAGACATACATAAAAATATAAATGAGTATATCCTGTAAATATAATATAACATTGTTCAATTTAATTTTTTAAAATGATCGACTTGGTTGAATCTAATTTATTTCAAATCAATTTATATATATATTAATATAATATAACGTTGTGCGTGTTTCTGCCCTTGGTAGTTAATTACTTACTAAACTCAAAAAGAAAATCTAAAAGACCAACACTTGTATTAAAATCTGATGAGCATTTAACCAATAAAAAAAATAAATAATCTCATATCTAAGGGTGGGAAAAGGTCAGGCGGCCTGTAGTCTGACTTGTGTTTGGCCTGGCCTGACCTGACCTGACCTGTTATAAAATAGGCACAGACTCAGACTCTTATAAAAGTCTTATTATGTTAATAGGCTAGGTCCAGATTCACTAATTAGCCTAATAGGCCTGTTAAACCTGATATTTTAAATACTTTAAAATTTAAATTTTTTATAAATATTAAATATCACATATTACATATAAATATGTTTATTAAAAAATATTTTTTTTAAAATAATATTTTTATTTTTATAAAAAAAATTATTAGGCCTTTTAACAAGCTTCAGGCCAGGTCAGACTGAATAACAGGCCAGACTTAGTACTCTAAAAAAAAGTCTATAGTAGGCTGCAGGCCAGGCTCAGGCCAATTGACTACATGACAGGTCAGACCTGTTAAGAACAAAGTCTGGCCTGACCTGTCCTGTTTCCACCCCTACTCACATCATTGGATATAATCTCACATATTAAAAACACTAATAATGACTAATTAATAACTACAAATCATAAAACTTGCTGGGACCTAATACTCTTCAAATTCGAGTTTTAGTACATAATCTCTTCATCTCTGTTCCAATTTGCACTTTGTGGAGTTAGGAATTTTGAACTCTTGGACATTGCCTGACTCAGGTTTTGGGGCAATTTACCCAAATAAATAAATTTGGTGAAAGCTTTACTCAAATACACAAAACAGATTTCACTTACGTTTTTGTGCAATTTTCACTTTATGTAAACCGTGGTAAGCTACCACGGTTTCTGATTATAACGTAAACCGTGGCAAGCTACCACGGATTATGCTTTTTTTGTTTTGTGTGTAAACCATGGCAAGCTCCCATGGTTTACAAAGAGAGAAATATAACCATAAACCGTGGCAAGCTCCCACGGTTTATGAAGAATGCGAGCTGCACGTAAACCGTTATGGCTTACCACGGTTTACGTGTGAGTGCCTATAAATACATAATCCGCTGAAGCTTCTTACGGATCATTTGTGACACAAAGCAAAATTTGGGGGTTGTTGGTTTGAGAGAATCTGTGAAAAGTAAAAAAAGTTGGAAAGAGGTTTAGTTGGTGGAGCATGGAGGATGAGGATCGCTTGTACCGATTAAATGGCGTCGCTCACGTGGCTGGATACATCGACGCCGAGGTTAGTTATTATTATTATTATTAATATTCTTATTATTACTATTTATATAAATATTGATATTATTATGGTTATTGTTAGTAAAATTATTTTTTTACATTTAATTTTTGTTGTTATTGTGAGTGCATAGTATTAGCAATGCTATTGTTATTATCATTATTGTTGTCCTCGTTTCTGATAATGGTAGTTATTATCTCTCCACTTCCGATTCTGCCAACCTCCATCTTCTTCTCCCTTATTAGTTCCAGGGCGTTGTTGTTGCTTTCCTTCCGGATTTTTGCTATCAGTACAGGTAATCTCTTTTGTCTTCTTATTATTCTTTTGCTTCTGCCATTACTTCCTTTTTGTGCATGCCGTATGTTTATCTTGCATGATGGCTGATCTTAGGTCCTAAGTAGGTGTGTTAGGGGGGGTTGCCATTCTAGAGTAACTTTGTTTGGGTCTTTATCGTTTTTAACCGTGTTTAGCCTTAGTTGCGGAATAGACTGAGTGTAACTTCTGTATTCACTCCGAGCACCCGACCTCTTAGACTGACTGGATGGCCCCCCGTGTAGGTATGGCTCGCACCGCCTCACGGGCTTCCCCTTCTCCCGCGGCGTACGACCCCTACGCATGGGTTGTTTCTGATGTAAGGGACTCCCCCAATCAAATGGGCGAGGAGGAGCTCACCGAGTTCCGTCAAAACGAGTATATATGCGGAGGAACCGACGAGGAGTCCAACTACGACGTCTTCGTCCCGGCTCCTCACGAACGCTTGTACGAGCTCAACTTCCACGCTCCCCAAGTTGCCGATTGGATTTGGTTCTACAAATCCATGTTTACTCAAGTGGGGGTTCGTATTCCATTTTTCGCTTTCCAAATGGCGCTTCTGGGCCTGGTTTCCGTGGCACCGTCACAGCTGCATCCGAACAGTTGGGCTTCAATCCGCTGTTTCGAGATGGTTTGTGAATATCTCGAGCTGCTGGTGTCCGTAGATGTTTTTCTTTTCTTTTTCAACCTTACAAACCCTTCGAAGGAAGGGAAACATAAGAAGGGGTTCATGTCCTTCCGGTCTGCCCAGGGTCGGAGGATTTTTGGTTTGTTTGAGGACTCCTATCACGAATTTAAAGATAAATATTTCAAGGTCCGCCCTGTCAAAGGTCGTCATCCTTTTTGGTTGTCGTTGGAGGGGGCACGCCTCATCCCGACCTATTGGAGCTTCGGGGCGGGGTTCAATGCCTTCGTTAAAGTATCCTACAAGGGCATGTCTGCGGTGGATAGGAAAATTGCCGATGTGTTGATGGCAATCTTCGGGAGGAATCAAGTGAATCCTCACCTCCTCATGGGTGACCGGGAGGCCGGTCGGAACTATATTTGTGAGAAGTCTTTACTTGCTTTGTCTTTAGTTTCTTGCTTTTCCCAATATTTTATTGCGACTAAAGAATTTTATTTTCTTGTTACAGTGGGAATGTCTGCCGAGATAACGGGTCTCCCTAACTTGTTCCAAACCTTCTTATGCGCAAGTGACGACGAGGCGGGCAATGAGAAGTTGGCTGTTCCCTCAGAGGACAAGAGCAAGGCCACTTCTGAGCAAGGGGCTGCGGCCGATGAGACCGGTACTTCGGCTCAGGGTGTCTTGGCTCAAAGTGACAAGGAGGTGCGCGTTTCCCCCTTCCGCGAAGTGGTCGGCACTGGGGGTTCGATGTCCAACCCCGCTGCCGATGATGAGGTGGAGGAGGTACCCAGCCTCAAAAGGAGGAGGACGTCCCGCAGTCCCGAGGGGGTTCTCACTGTGATGGAGAAAAATTTTTACGCGGGAAATTTTATAGATTCTCAACTGATCCCCGGGACTGAGGAGCACTTCCATGAGTCATCTCTTGCCGGGCAAGCGAGGTGGATGTATCGTACCCTCCTGCGCGGCGCAGTGATAACTCAGAAGGCCGAGTTTGAGTTGTCAGGGATGGAATCCCTCCGCAGCAGGTTGGAGTCCGCTGGGAAGGCTAACAACGAACTTAAACGCGAAGTTGAAACTCTTCGGGAACAACTGACCCAATCCAATGAGAAGCTTGATGCTGCTGAGAAGAAAGCCTCCGCTACCGAGAAGAAAGCCTCTACCGCCGAGAAAAAATTAGCGGAGTCGAACGCCACGGTTTCCCGGCTTGTCGAGCGGGAAATGACTTTAGAGAGTCAGGTTGGCGTGGCTCAAGGGCGGGTGTCCGTGTTGGAGAAAGAGAAAGAGGCTGTCGAAAATGAGTTTGCAGCGTTGAAGACAAAGTATAAAGACGTCGTTAAGCAGGGGAAGGGCGTGATCCTGGCGACTGAGGAGGCCCTTAAAGCTCAGGTTAAAATTGTTGCTCCTGATTTCGACATATCGGCAATTGGCGTCTTCAATGTGATCAAAGACGGCAAGATTGTTGACGTTCCTAAAAAATGATTTCTCTTGTTCTGTACGAAACTTTTGATTAGCCGTCATGTTTTGGCTTTTGTGAACAGTTGGTCTCTTGGATCGTTTGCTCGTTTTATCGTAGTTAATACTTTTTTATTTGTTTGGTTGTGTTGTCATTTATATTCACCGTTATTGGTTTATAGTTGCCGTTCGTTCTACCATATTGGTGATATTCCGGCTGAGCCGGTTGAGCCAGGTCGTGGCTTTCCGTGTAGCCATTTGCCGTTGTGGTAGTTGATGGGCTCCCGGGGTGATCAGTCCCGGGGCCGCGTATCGTTGTCGCGTCGTGTGGAGTTCGTTTGCGCAATGCATTGTCCAGGAAAGGTGAACAAAACAAAAGAAACAAAACTTTGCACAAGTATATTTTAGCCGATAATTGCACGAAAGGTCTATAAACTATAGCGAAAAGTACAATCCCATGAGTTAAATACTTAGCTCAATTGGTCGGCATGTCGCCTCATGTGCTAAGAGTAAAATCTTCTCAAGTTGCTCGCGTTCCACGTTCTCGGGACTTCTTTGCTATCCAGCCTTTCCAACTTGAAGGCACCTTTGCCCATCGCTTCTTTAACTTTGTAGGTTCCTTCCCAATTTGCCGCCAGCTTTCCCTCCCCCGGGGTCGGTAAGCCGATGTCATTGCGCCTCAGGACGAGGTCGTTTGGCTCGAACTCTCTTTTGAGCACTTTGGTGTTGTAGCGTAGGGCCATTCTTTGCTTCAGCATTGTTTCCGTCAAGTGGGCCATTTCTCCGACTTCATCTATCAGGTCCTTCTCCACGGCTTCCCCTACTCCCTTCAAAAGTAGTCGTGGACTCGGTTCCCCGATTTCCACGGGTATTACTGCATCTAGCCCGTACGTTAGTCGGAAGGGGGTTTCCCCGGTGGACGATTGCTCGGTTGTACGGTATGACCAGAGGAATGAGGTGAGCTCGTCGGCCCAAGCACCTTTTTTATTGTCGAGCCGCTTCTTAAGCCCTAGCAGGATGATCTTGTTTGCGGACTCAACCTGTCCGTTTGTTTGGGGGTGTTCCACCGAGGAAAACTTCTATCTTATACCCAGGCCGGTGAGGAACTCCGTGAACTTCTTGTCGGTAAATTGTGTCCCGTTATCCGAGATGATGATCTCTGGGATGCCGAACCGTGTTATCACTTGCCTCCACATGAACTTCCTGCAATTGGATGAGGATATGCTGGCCAGCTGCTCGGCTTCTATCCATTTGGTATAGTAGTCAATGGCGACTATGAGGTACTTGACTTGTCGAGGACCAACCGGGAAGGGCCCAATAGGTCGACTCCCCACTGCGAGAATGGACGGGAAGACGTTAGCAAGCTTAGCTCGGAGGCCGGTGCCCTGTGGGAATTGGCGTTCTCTTGACACTTAACGCACTTTCTAACAAATTCTTTGGAGTCTGCCATCATTGACGGCCAATAGTATCCGGCTCGGACTAATTTTCTTGCTAGGGCCTTGCCACCTATGTGATGTCCGCAACACCCTTCATGGACTTACCTGAGGACGTAGTCCGTTTGGTCGGGGTGTAGACATTTCAATAGGGGCTGGTTGAGTCCTTTTCTGAACAGCTGACCTTGGATGATCGCATACCTGGCCGCTTCCCTCCTCAGTTTCTTGGCATCTTTTTCGTCGTCGGGGAGTCTGCCGTTTTCTAAGAAGCTGGTGATGGGGTCTAGCCATGACGGCCTTAGCCTTGTCAGGTGCAGAGTGACCGCCGGCTCCCTCATCATACCTTGGATGAGAGATCGGTTACCCTCTCCCGGTTTTGTGCTGGCCAGTTTCGATAGGAGATCTGCCGGTGTGTTCCTTTCTCTTGGAACGTGGTGGATCGTGACCTCCTCAAACTTTCGGCTCAAATCCTTGAACTTCTCCAAGTATTTTTGTAATAGTGAGTCTCTGGCTTGGTAACTTCCGTTTACTTGGGAGGTGACGACTTGTGAATCGCTGCATACTTCTAGCCTTGTCGCTCCGACTTCGGTTGCTAGAGCTAAGCCACCTATGAGGGCTTCGTATTCTGCTTGGTTGTTCGAGACGGGAAATTCGAACCTGATCGACTGTTCGTATACGACCCCGGCTGGGCTTTCCAGGACGATCCCGGCGCCCCCGGACGTCTGATTGGAGGCTCTGTCCATGTGGAGCTTCCACCGTGTGCACATCTCTTCGATTGGATCCCCCATCACTTCTACCAGGAAGTCAGCCATCGCTTGCGCCTTGATTGCCTGCCGGGGTTCGTACCGTATATCATATTGGGAAAGTTCGATGGACCAAGTCATCATCCTTCCCGCCAAATCGGGTTTTTGGAGCACTTGTCAGATTCCTTGGTCCGTTCTTACGACAATCTGGTGACCTTGGAAGTATTGTTTTAACCTCTGTGAAGAGGTCAAGAGTGCCAGAGCTAGCTTTTCCAGTTTGCTGTACCTTAGTTTTGCTCTTTGTAGGGCTCTGCTTACGAAATAGACTGGCTGTTGGGCCCTTCCATCTTCTCGTACCAGAACCACAGCCAGGGCTTCTGCCGTTATGGCGAGATATAGGTATAGCGGCTCCCCGTCCTTTGGCTTCCCGGGCACAAGGGGTGCCGCCAGGATTTCCTTAAAGTGTCTAAAAGCTTCCTCGCATGCGGACGTCCATTCAAACGCTATCCCTTTCCTCATGAGGTTAAAGAAGGGTAAGGCTTTTGCTCCCGAAGCTCCGAGGAAGCGGGATAACGAGGTCAGTCGTCCTGCCAATCTCTGGACGTCCTTGATACAACCCGGACTCTTCATCTGAAGTATTGCTTGGCATTTCTCAGGGTTAGCTTCTATCCCTCTTTGGGTTATCATGAACCCCATAAACTTTCCAGCTTCCATGGCAAAGGCACATTCAGAAGAGATGCGAAAACATTTACCAGATCATTCAGGAGGTCATCGGGTCGGGTAGTTTTTGCGAGGATGTCATCTACATAGACTTCCACCGTCTTTCCTATGAGTTCGCGGAATATTTTGTTCATCAACCTTTGGTATGTTGCCCCCGCGTTCTTTAGGCCGAACGGCATTACCCGATAATAGAAGGTTCCCCCAGGCGTTATAAATGCTGTCTTGTCCTCGTCAGGTCGGTGCATAGGTATCTGGTTGTAGTCGGAGTAGGCATCCATAAAGCTCAGATACCGGTAGCCCGCCGCCGCGTCGACGAGTGCGTCTATGTTGGGGAGGGGGAAACAATCTTTAGGGCATGCTTTGTTAAGGTCAGAATAGTCTACGCAAATTCTCCATTTGCCGCTGTGCTTCTTTACCAAAATTACATTCGAGAGCCAGGTCGAGTAGTCTAGTTCTCGTATGAAACCTACTTCTAGGAGGCTGGTCGTCTGCCTGGCCACCTCTTCCGCCCTCTCCCGTGACATCTTTCTCCTCCGTTGGGCTACCGGGCGTGCTTCCGGCTTGACGGCCAAGTGGTGTGACATGACTTCGGGGTCTATGCCCGGCATATCGGCCGGTGTCCAAGCGAACAAATCCCCGTTGGCCCTGATCATTTCTACCAAAGGCTCCTTCAATTCATGTGGGAGGTTCCTGTTGACAAACGTGAACTTTTCCTCCGTGTCACCGACCCTGAACTTTTCCAGGTCCCGCTCTGGTTCTGGTTCTGGTCTGGGCTTGTCGTCTACCGTTGCATCCAGGTCAGCCAGAAACACCCCCGACGCCTCTTTAGATCTCTTCCTTAGGGAGAGACTGGCGTTGTCGCAAGCGATCGCCGTTTCTAGGTCTCCCCTTATGGACCCTATAGATCCGTCGTCGGTAACAAACTTCATGACTAGTAGCTTTGTGTTGATTATTGCTTCAACATCGTTAATAGTCTTCCTCCCCAAGATGATGCTGTAGGCCGTGGAATCTCGGAGAACCACGAACTCAGCCATTGCCGATCTTTGCCCTTGGGCCTGTCCCAGGGAAATCGGCAGAGATATTACTCCATCCGGCTTGATGAAGTGGTCGCCCAACCCGATGACCCCGTGCTGATGAGTCGATAGGTCGGCATCCCTTAGTCCCAGTGCGTCGAACACGTTGCGGAACATGATGTTTGAGTCTGCCCCGTGTCAACAAGGATTCGTTTTACGAGGCCTGTTCCCACCCTGGCCGTGATGACCATGGGTGGATTTTCAGGGGCCTCGTCGAACCACTGATCTTCCGGGCCGAAGGAGATAGATGGGGGCTTCTTAGAGCTTCGCGTCGGCGCGCAGGAGACTGCTAAGATCTTGGCATCTTTCTTGTGCACCGATCTCGGCCTTGGTGCAGTGTTTCTGGCGGTTACTATGTTTATCAAGGTGAGACCGTAGTCTTTGTCTTCTGGCTCTTGTCGCCGCTTCGCCGACCGGGTCTTGCCTTCCTCGTCCTGGTCGCGATGTCGCCTCCTCGGCTCCCTTATGAGATGAGAGAACTCTGAGAGTTTACCATCCCTTATGGCTTGTTCTAGTGCATCCCTCAGGTCAAAGCAGTCCTGTGTTTGGTGCCCATAGACCTTGTGGTAGTCACAGTAAAGGCTCTTGTTTCCCCCCGTACGGTCCTTAAGTGGTCGGGGCTTCGACAAGATTCCCTTTTCGACTATTTGCTGGTAAACTTCCATGATGGGGAGAGTGAGTGGAGTGTAGTTGGTGAATTTCTCGATCCGGGGAAATGGTCTGGGCACCTTGCTCGGCCCTCCCTCTTTGGCTTGTTCTTTCTGTCTCTCTCCGTTACCTTGTTGCCTAGGTTGATTGTAGCCAGAGTGCCGTTTATTGGCAGCCACGACCTGACTGACTTCCTCGTCATTTATGTATTCCTTAGCTACCGTTTGGATTTCGTGCATCGTCCAAACCGGTTTCGTGGTGAGGTGCTTTCGGAAGTCCTCGTTTAGAAGGCCGTTCGTCAGACAGAGGCTGGCCACCGAGTCGGTTAGGCTGTCAATTTCCAAGCATTCGTCGTTGAACCGGTCCAGGTATTTCCTGGTCGGCTCCCCGGGCCTTTGGGTTGTCCCGAGCAGGTTGATCGGGTGTTTTGCCTTTGCTATTCGTGTTGTGAATTGAGCCAAGAAGGCACGACTGATGTCTGAAAATCCATAGATGGATCCCTGCGGGAGGCCGTTAAACCATCGGATTGCAGGTCCGGCCAGGGTGACCGGGAAGGCCCTGCACCTCACATCGTCTCCTACTCCCTCCAGATTCATTCTAGCCTCGAAAGCCGTGAGGTGTTCTAGAGGGTCTTGGGTTCCATCGTACCTCATGTCCATTGGTTTGTCGAAGTGCTTCGGCAACCGGACCTCAAGGATGGACCGATGGAACGGGGTGGCGCCCATTATCACGGGTTGTCGTTTTCTCACAGGCCTCCCTTCTCCATCTTCACGATCTCGTCCCGTGTGACGCGTTTCCTTGCCTCGGAAGTAGATGATTGTGTCGTTTTGCCTTCTCGGGATGGGTGAATCTTCTCGGGTGCTCTCCGCTTCCGTTCTGGAGGCGGAGGCGTGCCGGGAGCGACTCTGGTGGGAACCTCCCTCCCCGTCTTTCAGGGGATGGAGAGTAACTAGGATCGGTGGTTCGTCGATCATGCTCTTGATCGGCTAGCTGTCGTTCTAGGTTTTGGACCCTATGGCGTAGCTCTTGCATTATTCTGGCGCTGTCACCGCCAATTCCTCCGAAAGGCCGCGTCTCTCGCATCCTTGTACGTGGTTCGGTGCGCTGTTGGGGGGACCTACGTCGCCCTCCCGGGGAGGCGACAGAGGCTGCCCCCTCTGCGCCAGCTGCTCGGCCTTGGTCTCCAAAGCCCGGCACGACTTCCATTTAGGCGTCCCCACAGACGGCGCTAATGTTCGGTTGTGCGGTTACCGGACGGTTCGGGTGAATATGTGGAACTGGGAACGCTTCAATCACGATCGTGCTTGGATCCGGTCTACCGGGTAGCCAAGCTCTCGTTGTGGAAGGAGGGGGTGTCACCTGCAAAGACACTCCGACGCTCTAGTCAGTGAGTGTGTAGGTGAGGAATGGGTTAGGTGGAATGTGTGACGTATCTTGGGGGAGGGGTAGGACCCTCCCTTTATATACTGTGTCAGATGCGGGTCCCACAAGGGCAGGACCCTCTTTCTGCGAAACTTCCTCGCACAGCTGTGGTGATCAGCTGTCCAGACATGTGTTCGGGTCGGGTATGAGCGCATCACCCGACCGTTTTGGTCGGGTGGTCAGTGAGTCGGGTCGGTCCAAATTCCCTTTGAGCCATACCGTAACAATTACTAATTTACTATTGTTTTGTCAAGGGTATATGTCCATTCAAAATTAATAAGTTCATGAAAATAAATCCAAAAAAGAAAAATATATAAAAGTTTGGATTCGTCTAGTTGTTTATATGTCTTGTCTGACTGTTCCATTGACCAAATAAAACAAAAATGAATAATAGGGGAAAACGAAATAAAGAAAAGGTTTGAAATTGAATTGAGATATTGTTATCCATTCCAACAGTGAGAATGACATAATGAACGTGCATTGTCTTGAAGCTGATGATCACCCCCAACACGTGTGCTTTCTTCTCCCATAATGCGCACTTTAATTACCAGAAATACCTGTCTCTCTTTATTATATCTTACATGTAAAACTTGGAATCAAGTAGTAGTATTGTATTGAATAGAATTTCAATTTCAATTTCTCATAATCAACTATTTCATTATATTAGATTGGATCGCTTCACTTTCACCCTATTGAAACTTAAAATGTTCAATAAAATATATAGTGTATAAAACAAAGCTATATCTTCTCTTGAATTACTAATTTTTCCTTAAAAAATAAATCATTATTAGGTGTGGTAGTTTTAACATGAAGATTTTGTTTTTGTTACTATACAGTAGTATATTTTCTAGATAAGGGAGTTGGAATTTGAAAGATAGATATTTAGTATTGTATTTAGTTATTAAAAATTTAAACAAAGATTTTAATATTAGGTCGGTCTCTTTAATATTTCTAACAAATAAGAACGTAAAAAATTAAAAATTTTAAGACGATAATTTAAATTTTAATATTTTTTAATAACTAAAAATATTTTAATAAATTATTCTTATTTTATATTTATATTTTTTTTGAACTAAATAAGATATTAAAATATAATTCAGTCGTATATTTTTCTTTTTTTCAAATATATCCTATATATTTATATATAATATTATATTTTTTAATACTTATGCTTAGAATAAAATGATTCTCCATTATTATATTTCTTCTCGCTCATATCTTGAAAAGCAATGAATATATGCTTAAAGATATAGAATAGTACTTTTCGGTCTAAATTTCCAATATTCATCATAACAGAAATTGTAATTGAACTCCAACATAATATAAACATAATTGAGTTATCTCAAACTTTTTCAACTTAAATATCTTCTTTTATACAAAAGATAGAGCTGATAGAAAAGTCTGCCTATATACTAAAAATTACTTAAACTAAAAGCGTCGGTGGAGGAATTATATATGATGCCGAATAAACAAATATATTCAATGTTCATACCCAATTAACTATATTAAAGAAATGAATATCATATATATCTATGTATAGGAAGCACATTTTGGTAGGAATAACAATTTAATCCAACTGGTTACAACTGTGGTTGAAAGGGATGGATGCAGTTCAAGTTCAGTTGTCCTATCCTGCTGCCTGTTATGCCCAAAATAACAAATTGAGGGCAGAGTCAATCAGATAATTCATTCTCAATATAATAATAACAAAAAAATTTATTTACAAAATCAGGTTTTTAAAGGCATTGATTAAAATAAAATAAAATAAAAAGTATAGTTTGACAATTTCAATATATTTTCATTGATTCAAATTTTATATTTATAATTTTTTTTAAATTATTTCAATAACTTTTTTCTACTCCTACTCCATTTTTAGTTTTTTACTGTTGGCAAGACTGAAAATGTAAAAAAAGAAAAAAATGTTTCATTTTCGGTGATAGTAAATACAAAAATAGGAAAAAAATATTTTGTTTTCGTTGACTATATATACGTGAATAATTTAAAATTCATTTTTGCAGTTGGTGACTATGAGAATGTAACGTAATGTTTAAATTTATAAACTTTTTTTTTATTTCAGTTTAAAAATGATAAAAAAAGGTGTTTTTATTTAAATAAAGAAAGCCCAGTTGTTTGCTATATATACTGATAAATAAATATGTCTGGCATATTGGCAATAATTGAAGTAGGGATGGCAAATCTTACTAGTTCAGCAAATTGCATGCTGCAACAATTAATGAGGCTGGGTCTCTTGTTAGCCTAACAAAATATGAAGAAATGAAATACCAACAACCATTTTTTTTAAAAAAAAAAAGAAAAAAAAAGGAGGAAATCCACAACCACATCCACATGGCCGTTGCAACTCCCAACACAGAATCATATCCAGCCCCCACAATGTATCACCTCCCCTACTATCATTAAGCTCTAACAATTAAGTCATAACCAATAACCATTATTAAGGCTTTGTTGTAGGGATGAAAGAATTTTAGAGGAAGGGAAGTCCAGTAGAAGGTGGAATTTTTCAATAGACTGTTGGGATTAAAGGAAATTAGGAAAAAGAAACTTATAGTAATAATTTATTTTGTTTGTTTGTTTGTATGAAATTATTTTTACTACTCATTAGGGTGTTCATGTCCCGACTTAGTTCGAAGACTCAATCCGACTCCGAATACTTTATGTGCTAATTTAGTGTGATTTCACTGGGTTTAAAGTCGAGTAAAGATTTCAAAAATAAACCTAATCATTATTTCAGATTGGTTTCGGAACATAGCTTGGGTCATTCAAATTCGGTTCGGTGGCCCGATCATCATATACAATTAATATTTTATGTTATTAGTAATAGATGATGACTATTTTTATGTTGAATTTAAGTATTATAAACCTTAATATTTTGTGTTATTAGTCATTATAAGACTATAAGTTAATGTTTTATGTTTAAAATGCATAAGACTTTAGACTAATGCATAATATTGTGTTATTTGTATTGATTTAAATATTTGGTGTTATTAGACAATATTAATATTGATTGTGGTTATACTTTAATTTTAGAGAAGGGTTGGTTCTTGTTATATTTTTTTAAGTAAATTTTATCATGTCAAATAATGGTTGGAGTCTTAAAAATTTGGATAATTTCACATGCTAATTTACAAGAAGGTATCAAGATAATGTAATGTTAACGATCCAGTTTTCATCCGATTTTTATCCAGTATAATTGTGACCCAAAAGTGTATAGGTTTTATCCGATTTATGATTGGATTCGGATCTAACAAATAGACTCGATATATATTTCGGGTCGAATCTAAATCATATCAAACTCTATTTTATCCGACCCATGAACACTCCTACTACTCATAATTTCAAAATCTTGATAAGATACTTAACCTTTTGTATTTTCCTAACAAAAATCTAAGTATTATTCAACTCGTACATTTTTTGTGCAATTTTAGTGGTTTCATATTATTTCGGAGACATATTCTAATGTACCCACCAATAATCAAATTGACCTATCACATTTAAGGGTAGAAATAAATTAGGTCAGACCAAATTTCATTTTTAACTGATCAAGCTTGCAATAATATTTATTGATATCTTAATAAGTTTACCCTAATTTAAAAAAATAAAATCAAAGATATTAAACATATTTGACAGGTTAAATAGACTATTTTATAAGTCTAAATTTGATTTATTAAAAAATTTAGGCTTTCAAAATAATATGGATCTAAAATTATTTTTTATCAAGTCAGGACAAATCAGGCCAAACACAGGTCAGTCCGTAAGTTTCTAACAAGGTGTTTGACACTTTGACCTTTTCTCATCCCTAATCACACTGATATGTACGACAATTCTAAATTTTGAATCTTATTGTATTGCTAGATAGTCAAATATTATACTATACTTCCATACAATAGAATTTTGGATGCCATCTAGAGTTATGATAATTTAGTTCCAATCCATACTATGTTCATCATCTTCAATGGCTAACTACACAAACACATCCAAATGTGGAGCATAGCTCAAGGAAGTGACATCTTTTTTGCAACTCATTCACATGAATATCGGCATCCCTACCTAGATCATATTCTGCATCCCTACCAAGATCATATTCTGCAATTAAGGACATTGCATCTTCTTCAAATAGGTTGCATGGAAATTTGTAGGCTTCAATGGATAACAATTTTGATGTAGTACTTTATCGAGAATAGAGAGAGACCCATCCTCTCCCATACAACACTAGAGACTGTATTGATATGGATATGCATAGCATCTTCGTACAAATAAAAAAAATGTTTATGCCAATAATTAAAGCAATATAAGGTATTTGTATATGATCTAAATTATTTAAATAAAATTTATCACTTAAAATAAATCATTATGAATTACTTTATTGCTTTTATTACATCTTATGAACACTTTGTAATTCTTCACAACTTTGACAGATTTACACAATATATTGTAGAAATTTGGTAAGCATAAAATGACATAAGGACTTATAATTTATAAACTTACATGAGTAAAGATTTTTTCCTTTTTTTTCCATCCACTAATGTTCTCTTTATTGTTATCCTCCACCAATCACTGCTACTATCTCTTTCGCTTTAGGTGCCCAAAATTTTTTCTCACTCTGAATCCTCTCTTTTATGCCATCTTTCACCAAGCATTGTCATTGTCTCCTCTGAATTTTTGGTACCTAAAATTTTTATCTTTCAACTTCTCCCTCAAATTTGGGGAGATTTTTTTTAAAAAAAATGTTAGAATGCCATTAGAATTTATTATTTTTGGCCATCACTTTTAGCCATCAATCCAATTCCTTTAGTTTAATAATCCAACAACATACTTTATTTCATATTTTTAAATATTAATGGCCAATTGATGGTTAAAAATAATAAATTCTGATAATCCTTTAGCATTCTTTTTTAATTTTTTTGTTATCCATCTTCTTCACAATAGCCAAGTGGATCTTAACTCACTCAAACATGAATTGTGACAGAATTTGAATGTATGGTGCTCTCTACAAGTAAATCCTACTAAGGTGATAAGGGATTGTCCGTAAATGTAAATCACAAGAATTCGAAGTTATTTACACTTTAACCAAAATTTAATGTCCTCCAATAATTTTTGTGAAAATGCGTATGAAAGTTAATTTTGTCATAAATCTACAAAATTAGCTAAAGTAATGATATAGGTAGAAAAGACAAAATGGTTAGAAGAGGGGTCATAATGAAGAAAACACAAATACAAAGAATCTAACTAATTAGTGGAAAAGAATAACAAATAATGAGGAAGGGGCAAAGAGCAATGTATCATGCAATGTGAGTATTTTTTTCAATGTTATCTTTTTTCATTCTTCTCTATATGTTCTCTATCTGTGACTGAACTAGTACCTGATTGTGTAGGTGATTGAAGACCTTTGGTCATCATACTTTATTTTTCTTCTTTTTTACTTGATATGCGCCCATTCTTCCATTTGAACCAGAGAATTGGTTACTATTTTTACTTACATATAATTTTTCTATTTTTATTTTATTTCCCAAATCAACAGTAACCTCTATCAATTGGTGCTTTCATTGAGAGTTTGATGCTAGGAACATGAGAATGCAATCGATGCAGGTGGCTATTAACTGTTTAACCGAGCAATTCAATAGTAACCAGGAGCAACTCGCTGCCAATACACACTCATTGGCGTCGATCCAAGTCCAACCTGCGCAATAGCATGAGGATTCTCCATGGCTGCAGCCACATCAGTCAGTCTTCATTCTGCCAAGTCACATGAAGGTCGATTTCGCTTGTGTTTTAGGCACCGAAGATGTTCTCCAGTGAATTTTTCGGGCGGAGAGGTTCTTCTAGATCTATGACATTCTAGAGGAACAAAAGCCGGATTTGGTGGCTGTCAGCTTAGGGGGAAAGCTTTGGCTTGGTTTCAAATTTGGGAACAACTCGATCAAGTAACCGATTGATTCACTCTTTCTACTGCAATTCAAATTCAGTGTGGACCTTCACAATTTGAGAATCCTAGGGAAGAATTGATGAAATTGAAGCAGTCTTCTTCTATAAAAAATGACTTTGATTGTTTCAATGATTTGGCTGCTAGAGTTTATGATATGAATGTCATATGGCTGTTAGATTGTTTTAGTGACGGATTGATTCTACATCTTAAGAGGGAATTCAAGTCCTGATGTCTCGCGTCCTTAATGCAGGCAGTGTCCCTGGTAAAATTATTTGAACAAAAATTTATTCCTAGTTTTTATAGATGGTGAAACCCAAATGCCTCGCATTTACCCCACAAAACAAAGCTAACACCACACAACCTGCTAAACTTAATTTCCTACCAACATCTACTCAATCCACCACCCAAACTTCAACTCTACCTCTATTACCTGCATCAAATAAGACTGGAAACTCTCTCCCATTGAGAAACAAGTTCAACGAGTAAAGGGTCTCTATTTTATTTGTGATAAACAATATTCACCTGTGCATTGATGTCCAGCCAAACATTACTTCTTTATACAATCCTTGGAGGAAGTTTCGAGTGAGGAGGTGGTCGAAAAAGAGAAGCCGAGCTCAAACAACCTCTTGTGCCTGCAGTAGATAGTTGATGAGCGGATAATTTATATGCTTTTTGGCATTGTTTTTAGATAGTTTTTAGTAGGATCTAGCTACTTTTTAGTATATTTTTATTAGTTTTTAAGAAAAATTCACATTTCTGGACTTTACTATGAGTTTGAGTATTTTTCTGTGATTTCAGGTATTTTGTGGCTGAAATTGACGGACCTGAGCAAAAATATGATTCAGAGGCTGAAAAAGGACTGCTGATGCTGTTGGATTCTGACCTCCCTGCGCTCGAAATAGATTTTTTAGAGCTACAGAAAATAGTGTTTGGAAGTTCAAAAGCATTAACAGTAAATTTGGAATATTAAAGACAGGCAGATAAATAAGTTGGAAATAAAATATTGA
The DNA here is from genome assembly GCF_000817695.3 of Arachis duranensis. Classification (NCBI taxonomy): domain Eukaryota; kingdom Viridiplantae; phylum Streptophyta; class Magnoliopsida; order Fabales; family Fabaceae; genus Arachis; species Arachis duranensis. The sequence continues at coordinate 90,953,053 of NC_029777.3, forward strand.
GAGAACAGTTAAAGTTTCAGAGTTATCTATTTTTCCAGATTGATTTTTCTTACTAACTATTTTAATCATGCAAGATTTAATTCATGGCAAACTATATGTGACTAGACCCTAATTCCTTAGACCTTTCTAGTCTCCTCTAAAATTCATTAACTACAAATTCCTTGGTCAATTAATTCCAATTAGAGGGTGATGATCAATTTCTAGTTTAGATGCCACAAGAATCCTAATTATCCAAAAATAAGGGGATTATATGTCACGTATCCCGTTAAATACAAACAATTAGAAATTCAGTATAATATATTTTCAAACTGTTGTTCAAGTAAAGAGCTTTTCCAAGTTTTACAAGAACTCAATTAGAACATGGGTCATACTTCCGTTCCATCCATATTCATAAAATAAAGAACGAAAACAATTATTGAAATATAAATCAAAACATGGATTAAATTAGAAAGATCAAACGAATCAATCCATACAAATAGACAAAGCTCCTAACCTTAACAATGGAGGATTAGTTGCTCATGGTTCAAAGAGAAAATAAGGATTGTCAAAATGTACAGAGTTCCCATCTGATGGCATCTAAATTCCTATTTATAACTAATCCTAATAAATTTAAAATCTAATTATCTAAAATTAAAAATAATATCTTTTCCTAAAAATAAGATTTGAATTTAAATTCGAATTAATTAACAAGTTTTCAACTGATGAGTGGGGACCACTTGATTTGTCCATTCTGCAGCTTCTAATCTGTGTTTTCTGGGCTAGAAACTGGGTCAAAATAGCTTAGAAATCGCCCCCAGTGTTTTTCTGCATTTTCTGCACGTGGCGAATGTCACGCGTACGCGTCGCTGGTCTTCTTCGCAAGTCACGCGGACGCGTCGGTCACGCATACGCGTCGCTGAGCAAATCTTCAAATCATGCGTACGCGTCAGTCACGTGCACGCATCACCATGGAAAGCTCCAAATCACGCGTACGCATCAGTCACGTGTACGTGTCGCTCTTCGCTGCCATCTCCTTTGATTCTTGTGCTGCAGAAACTCCATCAAATCTAGCCGAATGCTACCTAAAATAAATAGTATTGCACAAAACACAAAATAGCATCCATAGTGGCTAAAATATAATTAATTCTTGATTAAACTCAACAAATTAGATGCAAATTCACTAGGAAAAGGTAGAAAAGATGCTCACACATAACAACACCAAACTTAAACTGTTGCTTGTCCTCAAGCAACCAAAACTAATATAAGCTTAGGATGTGAATTTGCATGAGAATGAGAGTTCGATTAAGCTCATGTCTCTTCTTATAGTGGGGTTTACAACTGCAATCCTGAATAGTTTTGGCTTTTCACTTTATCCTTTGAAGTTCAGAATGATTGGAATCCATAGGAACTCTGAATTCAGATAGTGTTATTAATTCTCCTAGTTCAGTATGCTGATTCTTGAACACATCTACTTTATGAGTCTTGGCCGTGATCCTAAGAATTTTGTTTTCCAATATTACCACCGGATACATAAATGCCACAGACACATAACTGGGTGAACCTTTTCAGATTGTGACTCAGCTTTGCTAGAGTCCCCAGTTAGAGGTGCCCAGAGTTCTTAAGCACACTCTTTTTGCTTTGAATCACGACTTTAACCGCTCAGTCTCAAGCTTTTCACTTGACACCTTCACGCCACAAGCACATGGTTAGAGACAGCTTGATTTAGCTGCTTAGGCCAGGATTTTATTCCTTTTGGGCCCTCCTATCCATTAATGCTCAAAGCCTTGGATCCTTTTTACCCTTTGCCTTTTAGTTTAAAGGGTTATTGGCTTTTTATGCTTGCTTTTTCTTTTTTTTCTTTTTTTTCACAAGCTTTGTGTTTTTCACTGCTTTTTCTTACTTCAAGAATCAATTTTATGATTTTTCAGATTATCAATAACATTTCTCTTTTTTCATCATTCTTTCAAGAGCCAACAATTTTAACATTCATAAACTTCACTATAAAAAATATGCACTATTCATGTCATACATTCAGAATTACAGAAAATAATATATATATATATTGAATTCAAGCTCAGTGGGTAATACATGAGACATCTTTTCAGAATTAAAGCATTTAAGGAAAAACTAAACTAGACCTAGGATTTTCACTAATAAAGGATCATGCAACAGACAAAGCAAAAAAGTAGAAAACCGAAACATAACATAGAAAAAGAGGGGAGGAAAAAAATGAAAGGAACTCAACCACCTTAGTTATCCTAGCGGTTGCTTTATTCTTCAGGTTGTGCTCCTCCGTGAAGATGATTTGCCTCCCTTTTGTGCCAGAAAACCCATAAGCGCAGCGTCAACACCAAACTTAAAGGTTTGCTTGTCCTCAAGCAAAGAAGAATTGAAAATAAAAACAAATAGTGAGAGGAAAAAAAATATAAAGATAAAAGAACAAGAGAGAATTAGGATTGGGAGAGAGAGAAAGAAAAGTGAAAACTGCGCGGCGAACAAGTGTAGTAGTGCGGCGAAGGCGACGCGTACGCGTGCAGCACGCGTACGCATGGGTCGCGAATTTTTTTAATGACGCATTAGCGTCAAGCATGCCTCCGCGTGCCATGGGTTTTGTGCAATTCGTGTGAAGCCAGCCGCGCGCACGCACAACTCTCTGTTCGCGTAGCATGGGAACCAAGAATTTCATACGACGTGTTCGCGTCATGCACGCGCACGCGTGGAGAACCATTTTTTGCAAATGACGCGCACGCATCAGAGACGCGTACGCGTGAGTAAATTTGTGCCTCTGGCACGCTTCTAGCCTCAAGGCATCACAACTCTCTGCCCAAACACTCATTTGCATTGATTTTTCAGGTCACGCGTACGCGTCACTAATGCGCCCGTGTGGATGCCGATAATTGCAAACGACGTGCACACGTAGAGTACGCATACGCGCGGTCATGTTTGTGAGCCAAGCATGGGTCCAGCGCCACTCCCGCGCAACTCTCTGTCAATTTGGTTTTTCATGCACACATGATTGACGCGTTCGCGTCATTAACGCTGGCGCGTCGTGTGCTCTTTTTTTTTACTTGAGGTGTTCGGTTCCTGGAATAACATAGCTGCATGATCAGAAAATTAGTAAGAAATCAATAAAAATAAAATAAATAAGAAAACTACTACTACAAAAAATAGCTAAGGATACAAATTTATCGGGTTGCCTCCCGACAAGCGCTTCTTTAACGTCACTATCTTGACGGTCAGCTCTGCTAGTTCAACAAATGAGTGGACCTCTGGCGATCAATCTCGCCTCCAAGATAGTGCTTCAACCTCTGGCCATTCACTGTAAATTTTCTGTCATAATTCTCTTCTTGTATTTTCACATGACCATATGGTGAAGCTTTGGTAACCACAAACGATCCTGACCATCGGGATTTTAGCTTCCCGGGAAGGAATTTGAGCCTTGAATTATATAGAAGCACTCTTTGTCCTGGCTCAAAGACTCTGATGGAAATCTTCTTGTCATGCAGTAGCTTGGTTCTCTCCTTATAGAGCTTGGCTTTCTCATAGGCTGAATATCTGAATTCATCAAGCTCATTCAACTGAAGCATTCGCTTGATTCTTGCAGCTTTTGAATCAAGATTCAAATACCTGATTGCCCAGTAAGCTTTATGCTCCAGCTCAACTGGCAAGTGACAAGCTTTGCTATAGACCAACTGATAAGGGGACATGCCAATGAGAGTCTTGTACGCTGTCCGATATGCCCAGAGAGCATCATCAAGCTTCCTAGACCAGTCCCTTCTTGAAACACTGACGGTCTTCTCTAGAATCCTCTTAAGTTCCCTGTTGAAAACTTCAACTTATCCACTTGTTTGAGGGTGATATGGGGTTGCCACTTTATGACGGACTTCATATCTCTGCAGAAGAGAGTCAACTGTCTGTTGCAGAAATGGCTTCCTCCATCACTAATGAGTGTCCTTGGGACACCAAATTGGCTAAAAATATATCTCTGAAGAAAGCTCATTACCACTTTGGCATCATTGGTGGGTAAAGCCACAGCTTCTATCCACTTGGACACATAGTCAACTGCCACTAGAATATGGTTGTTTGAATGTGAGGGTGGGAAAGGTCCCATGAAATCAATACCCCACACATCAAACAACTCAACCTCAAGAATCCCCTGCTGTGGCATTTCATGGTTGGCAGGGAGATTCGTGACTTTTTCACATTTGTCACAGTGCTTTACAAATGCTCTTGAGTCCATGAAGAGAGTCGACTAGTAAAACCCGCTCTGAAGGACCTTTGTAGCTGTCCTTTCACCACCAAAGTAGCCTCCATACTCAGAACCATGACAGTGCCAAAGAATCTACTATTTTTCTTCATCTGGGACACATCTCCGGATGATTCCATCTGAACACCTTTTAAAAAGGTGTGGTTCTTCCCAAATGTAGTACTTTGCATCAGTCAATAGCTTTTTTACTTGTTCCCTACTGTACTCCCTTGGGATAAAATTCATGGCCTTATAATTTGCAATGTTTGCAAACCATGGAGCCTGCTGAATGAGGAACAATTGTTCATCCAAAAATGTCTCAGTCACAGCTGTAGGTGGTTGTACTCCTGCTTCAGGCTCAATTCTGGAAAGATGGTCAGCTACTTGATTCTTTTACCTTTTCCTGTTTTTTATCTCAATATCAAACTCCTGAAGGAGCAACACCCATCTGATTAATCTTGGTTTAGAATCCTGTTTGGTTAGAAGGTACTTCAAAGCAGCATGATCAGTATAAATAATAACCTTAGAACTAAGTAAATAGGACCTAAACTTATCAACAGCATACACAACAGCTAATAATTCCTTTTCTGTAGTTGTGTACTTCTTTTGGGCATCATTTAACATACGAATGGCATAGTAAATGACATGTACAAGCTTACCATGCCTCTGTCCTAAAACAACTCCTATAGCAACGTCACTAGTATCACACATTAATTCAAATGGTAGATCCCAGTCAGGGGGAGCTATAATAGGAGCAGAGGTAAGGTTTGCTTTCAGAGTTTCAAAATCATGCAAACAATCAGAATCAAAGACAAAAAGAACATCAGCAACCAAGAGGTTGCTTAGAGGTTTCGTAATTTTAGAAAAATCCTTTATAAATCTTCTATAAAATCTTGCATGACCCAAGAAACTCCTGCCTGCCTTAACATTAGTTGATGGTGGTAATTTTTCAATTACCTCCACCTTTGCTCTATCAACCTCAATTCCCTTACTTGAAATCTGGTGTCCAAGAACAATACCTTCTGTAACCATAAAATGACATTTTTCCCAATTTAAAACAAGGTTTGATTCTTGACACCGTTTCAAGACAAAAGATAAATGCTTAAGGCAGGATTCAAAAGAATTACCAAAAATAGAAAAGTCATCCATAAATACCTCAATAAACTTTTCAACCATATCAGAAAAAATTGAAAGCATACACCTATGAAAAGTAGCTGGAGCATTACAAAGTCCAAAAGGCATTCTTCTGTAGGCAAATACTCTAAAGGGGCATGTGAATGCTGTCTTCTCTTGATCTTGAGGGTCCACTGCAATTTGATTATATCCAGAATATCCATCTAGAAAATAATAAAATGCATGACCAACTAACCTCTCAAGCATCTGATCAATGAAAGGCAGGGGGAAATGATCCTTCCTCGTAGCAGTGTTGAGCCTACTGTAGTCTATACACATTCTCTATCCTGTGACTGTTCCTGTGAGGATAAGCTCATTCTTTTCATTCTTGATCACTGTCATCCCTCCTTTCTTGGGAACTACCTGCACAGGACTTACCCAAAGACTGTCAGAAATAGGATCAATGATTCCTGCTTCCCATAGTTTCATTACCTCTTTTTGGACCACCTCTTTCATGGTTGGATTGAGTCTTCTTTGTGGTTGCACAACTGGTTTAGCATCATCTTCAAGGAGGATCTTGTGCATACACTTGGTTGGACTAATCCCCTTCAAGTCTCTAATGGTCCACCCAAGAGCTGTTTTATGACTCCTGAGCATTGAAATAAGCGCCTCTTCCTCTTCAGGCTTCAGGGAAGAGATAATAATCACTGGATATGAGTCATTCTCACCCAAGAACACATATTTCAAAGAAGGGGGTAAGGATTTGAGCTCAAACTTGGGGGCTTCCTCCTCTGCTCTAGGTGTGTGAACCATAGTCTTCTGGAGTGGTAAATTATCAACTTCAACTAATTTATACTTAGAGATAGGATCTAAAATGTCATCAAGCACCTCAGCTTTCAATACCTCTTGAACAAGTGGTTCAATAACATCTATTTCCATACACACTTCAGAATCATTAGGGTGCTTGAGAGCTTCAAAAACATGAAGGACTACCTGTTCTTCATTGACCCTCAGGGTTAATTCACCATTTTGTACATCAATCAGAGCTCCACCTGTAGCTAAAAAGGGACTACCAGGTATAATAGAGGATTTTACCTCCTCTTCCATGTCTTATATAACAAAATCAACAGGAAAGATGAATGGTCCTACTTTAACAAGTAAATCCTCAACAATACCCACAGGTAATTTAATAGAAAGATCAGGAAGTTGAAGAGAAATACGAATAGGTTTTACCTCCTCAATTTGAAGCGTTTTCATTATTGAAAGTGGCATTATATTGATGCTAGCTCCAAGGTCACATAAAGCTCTCTGAATGGTGACATCTCCAATGGTGCAAGGAATGACAAAGCTCCCTGGGTCTGGCATCTTTTCATGAAGGTTGTGTTGAATAATTGCACTACATTCCTTGGTTAACACAAATGTTTCTTGTTCCTTCTAATTCCTCTTGTGGGTCAATAGTTCTTTCATAAATTTAGCATAGAGAGGCATTTGCTCAAGAGTTTCTGCAAAGGGAATGTTGATCTGTAGCTTCTTGAAAATATCTAAAAATTTAGAGAATTGCTTTTCTTTGGAAGCCTTCTGAAGTCTCTGAGGATATGGCATTTTTGGCTTGTATTCAAGAGCCTTTGGCAATGTAGGATACGTGTCTAGAGAGTCAGGGAATGGGTTGTCTGCACACTTTGGAGGGGCGTGCTCCACTTCTTCCTTTTTCTCCTCTGGAGCTTTCTTTTCAACTAGCTCTTCATTGGCCCTTGTCTCAGAACCAGCTGTTTTACCACTTCTCAATTGAATAACCTTGCAGTCTTCTCTTAGGTTCACCACTGTATCACCTGTAAATGTACTTACAGATCTCTCAGATATTTGCTTGCTCAGGTGGCCCATTTGCACTTCCAAGTTTCCAATGGAGGCTCTGGTTTCCTGCATAAAACTCCTCATCATCTCCCAATTAGAATCTTCCTTGGATTTAGAGTTACTCTGCTGAGGCTGAGATTGGCGGTTATTGTAATTGTTCTATTGGAAACCGTCATGAGAATTATTGTTGAAATTCTGAGGTCTCTGGGGTTGGTCCCTCCACCCAAAATTTGGGTGATTTCTCCATCCTTGATTGTATGTTTGAGAATAGGGGTCATTATTGGGATTTCTAGAACCACTCCCCATGTAATTGACCTGTTCAGAAGAGAATTGAGCATAATCATAATTATCATTTTACACTAAATTTCCTCTCATGTCATAGGAGATCTCTTGAGGTAGATTTTGGGTGTTGATAGCCGAGACTTGCATGCCACCCATGTGTTGAGTGAGTATATTTATTTGCTGAGACATAAGCTTGTTCTGAGCAAGAATATCATTAAGAGCTTCCACTTCCATGACACCCTTCTTCTGAGGAGCCTCAGAGTTCACAGGATTCTTTTTAGATGAGTATAAATATTGGTTGCTAGCAACCAATTCAATAAGCTCAATAGTCTCCTCCGGTGTCTTCTTCTTGTGCAATGAATCTACTGCAGAATTGTCTAAGTATATCTTGGACATTTCACCCAAGCCTTCATAAAAGATATCTAGTTGCGTCCATTTAGGGAACATGTTTGGAGGGCATTGCCTAATCAGTAGCTTGTATCTCTCCCAAGCTTCATACAGAGTCTCACCATCCTTCTGTCTGAAGGTCTGAACCTCCACCCTAAGCTTAATCAGCTTTTTTGGTGGGAAAAAATTAGGGAAAAACTCAGTAACCATCTTGTTCCAAGTATCCAAACTCTCCTTGGGTTGGGAATCTAGCCATAGCTTTGCTCCATCCCTCAGAGCAAACGGGAAGAGCATGAGTTTGTACACATCTGAGTTTACTCCATTTGTCTTCACAGTATCACAAATTTGAAGAAAACTATAAATAAATTGATTTGGGTCTTCCTGGGGAAGACCGTGATACTGGCAGTTTTGTTGTACCAGGGTGACTAATTGTGGCTTCAACTCAAAGTTGTTCGCAGCTATAGGAGGCACCACAATGCTTTTTCCATACAGATTTGCTGTAGGAGCAGAGAAAGAACCAAGTTCTCTCCTTTGTTATTCATTCCCATTCGGGTTTGCCACATTGACATTATCAGTATTATTCGGATCCATAGTGGATTCTGCAGCCATGTAAAGTCTTGCTTGTTGTAAACGCCGCCTGAAAGTCCTTTCAGGTTCAGGATCAAAGTCTAAGAGATGTTCTTTGTCTTTGTTCCTGCGCATAAACAAACAGAAAATAAGAAAGAATGGGAATCTCTACGTCAGAGTGCAGAGAATTCCCAGTGAGGTAACCTGTGTAAAGAGATAAAAAAAATACTAAATAAAATAAATAAATAAGTAGAAAAAATTAATAAATAGGTAACACCAAACTTAATTTCAGAAATTAAGAAAAATATTGGTGCTATTTATTTATTTAAATTTTTTTTCAAAATTTAAAAAAAAAATAGATTTTAATAAAATTAAAAATAAAACGCCTAATCTAAGCAATCAAACAAATGATAGTTGTTAATCACTATCAATCCCCGGCAACGGCGCCAAAATCTTGGTACGATATTTTACAACCCACAAACTAACCGGCAAGTGCACCGGGTCGTATCAAGTAATACCTTACGTGAGTAAGGGTTGATCCCACGAGGATTGATGGATTAAGCAACAATAGTGTTTGATAGGCCTAGTTAGACAAACAGAAAATAGTGTTTGGAAGTTCAAAAGTATTAACAGTAAATTTTGGAATATTAAAGACAGGAAGATAAATAAGTTGGGAATAAAATATTGAGAGAACAGTTAAGGTTTCAGAGTTATCTATTTTTCTGGATTGATTTTTCTTACTAACTATTTTTATCATGCAATATTTAATTCATGGCAAACTATATGTGACTAGACCCTAATTCCTTAGACCTTTTTTGTCTCCTCTAAAATTCATTAACTGCCAATTCTTTGGTCAATTAATTCCAATTAGAGGGTGATGATCAATTTCTAGTTTAGATGCCACATGAATCCTAATTATCCAAAAATAAGGGGATTATATGTCATGTATCCCATTAAATACAAACAATTAGAAATTCAGTATAATATGTTTTCAAACTGTTGTTCAAGTAAAGAGCTTTTCTAAGTTTTACAAGAACTCAATTAGAACATGTGTCATACTTCCGTTCTACCCATATTCATAAAATAAAGAATGAAAACAATTATTGAAATATAAATCAAAACATGGATTAAATTAGAAAAATCAAATGAATAAATCCATACAAATAGACAGAGCTCCTAACCTTAACAATGGAGGATTAGTTGCTCATGGTTCAGAAAAAAATAAGGATTGTCAAAATATATAGAGTTCCCATCTGATGGCATCTAAATTCCTATTTATAACTAATTCTAATAAATTTAAAATCTAATTATCTAAAATTAAAAAAAATATCTTTTCCTAAAAATAAGATTTGAATTTAAATTCGAATTAATTAACAAGTCTTCAGCTGATAGGTGGGGACCAATTGCTTTGTCCATTCTGTAGCTTCTAATCTGCGTTTTCTGCACGTGGCGGATGTCATGCGTACGCGTCAGTCACGTGTACGCGTCGCTGATCTTCTTCGCAAGTCACGCGTACGCGTCACTGAGCAAATCTTCAAATCACGCGTACGCGTCAATCACGCGCACGCTTCGCCATGGAAAGCTCCAAATCACGCGTACGCGTCAGTTACCTATACGCATCGCTCTTCGCTGCCATCTCCTTTTATTCTTGTGCTGCAGAAACTCCATCAAATCTAGCCGAATGCTACCTAAAATAAACAGTATTGCACAAAACTCAAAATAGCAATCATAGTGGCTAAAATATAATTAATTCTTGATTAAACTTAACAAATTAGATGCAAATTCACTAGGAAAAGATAGAAAAGATGATCACACATCAATAGCCTGCTGCCATTACTTCAACAGGAGCTTCAAATATTTTAGGTTGAAACTAAGTTTTCAAAAGCTGAACAAAATTCAGGTAGACTCCGAAGGTGCCATTACTTATGGTATTGGGATGATAGGCTTGTTATACCAGTTGCTTCACCCTTGATTCCTTGCTTGCTTCATGAGAGTCATGATTCCACTATTGGGGTACATAAGGGTTAACAGAAGATACTTGCTTACTTGACTGTCTAATTTTTTTGGAAGCATATAACTAAACACATTAAAGAATATGTCAATACTTGCTCTATTTGTCACCAAGCAAAGTATAGTACTCAAACCTCAGCTAGATTATTAGAGGTATTTCCATTCCCAATCCATATTTGGCATGATATAGCAATGAATTTCATCACCGGTTTCCCTTTATCTCATGTTTGCTCCGTTATCTTGGTGATTGTTGATTGGTTGTCTAAATTTGCACACTTTATTCCGCTTCTTTTGGATTTTATGACTCCAAAAGTGGATAAAACTTTTGTGCGAGAGGCAATGAGTATTCACAGTTTTTCTCATTCCATTGTTTCAGATCGAGACAAAATTTTCACGAGCAAATACTAGGAACAGTGTTGTGGAAGTCAGGGAATTATGCTGGCTTAGAGTTTCGGATACCATCCAGAGTTTGACGAACAAACAGAGGTCCTTAATCACTGCTTGGAAATGTACTTCCGCTCTTACATGCAAGAGAACCCAAAAGACTTGTTTAAGTTGCTGTTGTGGGCCGCATATAGTTACAAAACCTCATACATTCCACTATTAGCATGTTCCCATTTAAGGCTATCAGTTGAGACCCTTCAACCTTCTCAAGTACGAACTCATGTCTGCTGGCACACTAGTGCTACAGGAATAGCTACTACAGCACTGGAATCTCTCAAAAAGAATTTACAAAAGGCACAGAATGAAAATCCAAGCGGATCAAAAGCGAAGGGAGTTCGAGTTCAATGTGGGTAATTTTGTGTATGTTAAGATAAAGCCATACCGTTAGAACTCTGTGAGCTTGCGAAAGAATAAAAAAAAATTATCTATGAGGTATTTCGAACCGTTTAAAATCATGTCACGCATTGAAAATATGGTTTAAAAATTGGAATTGCCTACCACAACCAAGATCTACACTGTTTTCCACATTTCTTTACCCAAGAAATGGACTGACAATCCAAATCCTCCTACCATTTTCACTCTACTTTTACTAAATGACCAAGTGTACAAACTCTAACCCCATTTGATACTAGGGCACCGAATAGTCAAGAGACGTGAAAGATGGCAGGAGGAAGTCCTTGTACAATAGCAATCTATGACAGATGAAGAAGTTACCTGGGAACCATATCAAGCTTTCAAACTGCAATACCCTTTCTTTGTCCATGAGAACAAGGTTATTTTTTTCGGAAGGAGTAATAATACATACAGGTAGAAAAGAAAAAATGGTTAGAAGATGGACTACAATGAAAAAAGATACACAAACACAAGGAGCCTAACTAATTAGTGGACAAGAGTAACAAATAGTGAGAAAGGGATAAGGAACAAAGTATTGTCCAATGTGAGTATTCTTTTCTATGTTATCTTCTTCCATTCTTCTATGTGTACTCTCTATTTGTGCTCTCTATCTGTATTGATAAATGGTCAGAGGGTATTTTTGTCATTTTAAAGTTAAGGGATAGAATGGTAATCTCGTCACATTCAAAGATCTGAATACTAGAAAAATTATACCATGCCGGTCTTGGACATCACGAAGATAAAAAGTTCATCTTTGGTGCTGAAATGACAGCAACTTATAAAGCCCATGGGCTATATCAGTATAGCAGGAGGCCCAACAGTGTTTTTCAAGTCCAGTGAAAAACACAAATTAGCTATTAATTTTCGAAATTATTAGGCCTTTATTTTTGTTTATTTTGCTGTTAAAGTTTGTTGGAAGATTTGATTTGCTTCTAATTTACTTATTATATCTTTAGGATTTTAAATTTAAATCAAATTTGATCTAATCCAATAAGATCAAATCTGATTTGAATTAGTAATCTTATCTTTAAGAAATTTAAATTAAGTTATCTTATCTTATCTTTTAGTTAGTTTGTTAGGGACCTATTTAAACACCTTTGGTGAGATAATTTACACAATTTTTAATGAATAAATTTTCTTAGTGCTTTATGCACATTTTTTAGTGTGATTAAGAGATGTGAGTGATTTGCTTCGCTTGTTGCATGAAGAAGATTGAAAGATCCAACACTATGGTGTTCTGCATGGTGGTTTCTTCAACTTCATCTCTCTGATCTAGGTTGTCAAGGACAAATTCTTTGAAGGTCTAGTAGAAATTCCTTCCGGTGACCTAGGTTGCTAAGAACAGGTTTTTTAGAGGTCTAGTAGGAAAACCTTATCTATCTTTTATGTTTTCGCTGTCTTTTCTGTTGCGTCTTTTCTCCATCTTTTTCTTATTCCTTTATTCTTCATTCTAATTTTTTCTTATCATCTGGTATCAATTACAGGTCGTAGGTAAATTCTTATTTACCTACACGTTCCAGGATTCTTGTTTAGTCTCTTTAATTTTTCTCTTCAATTTCTACAAATTTACTTCAAAGTTAAAAAAAACCAAAAATTTCTTCTTTAAATTTTGTTACTGTAATTTCTATATATTAACATCAGCATCTGAAAAAAAAAGTCCAAAAAAATAGTAAGAAAAAAGCAAAAATTCAATTTGTTTCAGCTTTGTTTTAGCTTTTTAAATTTCTTTTGGGTTCCAATTAGATTTAATTTTTCTAGTTTCTGTCATCTTAGTATTACTTATTGTTTTCCTTCCTTTGTTACATACATTGGTTGTCTTCTTGTCAAGTTGAACGTCTCTACCATTCAGATTATCTTAGTTTGGTGTCTCAATTTCTCATTTTCTGAAGTGCAACTTTTTAAAGCAATCTAAGAGTGAAAAAAGGCAAGAGTGGTGAGCTCAATAGAGGATAAAAACCACATGTTAAGTGTAAACACGAGTGTCCTATTCTGAATGATACACGTGAGAAGAGTGTTGTGAGTTTTTTTTTCACAAGTTCTTCAGTGATGGCCAACAATGAAGGGAACCCTGATTCACAACTGAATTCCCGCATCGACGCATTAATTGGCGCCA